>NW_010126202.1:34091-118434 GCF_000699245.1 Pterocles gutturalis | reverse complement strand
CCCCACCCGGACAAGTGCCCACAACCCATCCTGGCCACGGGCTTTCCGGCGAGGATTGCGGAGGAGCTCCGGGAGTGCCGCTATCCCGGTTCAGTCAACAGCAAAACTCTCCCCGACAGCGGCAGCAACGAAATTAACCCCCTGGAGCCAGAAAATCAAATGTTTTCCGAACCGGGGTGTAGGAGAAGGGCGAAAACGGTATCTGAGTGGTAGCTAAATTAAATTAACTTGCAGTTTCCCAGCCTTTTAATTCCTGTTTTCATGAAGGCAGAGAGATTTGGTGAGGGAGCGAGATCTGTTTTCTCTGGAAAGGCAAACTGCTCTGGAGTACACAGGCTACCAGGTGCGAGAGCATCCCGCACAGCGCCCGCATCACACGGTGCCGTGGGAAAGGCGACCCGCTCCTGACCCAAAGTGTGACCGTAACGGCAAGGCTGGTCGCCGTCCGCGGCTCACGGGATAGATTTGGGTTTTACGGGCTTCCCGGAATGGAAATTCTGCGTTTTCAAATATCGGTTTTTAATTAATGGGTGCACTTTAAGGCAGTTACCGATTTTGTATTCTCATAGAGTTTGGTATGGAAATCAGATGCACTTTTCTCATATGTAGCATTACTGTGAAAGAATATTAAATCTCGCGCTTCCCTCGACTTTATTGACCTGGCCGGCAGCACAGAATCTGATTCATGGCAGGAAGACTGGTTAAATCAGTATTATGTATTTTTCTTGTGGGTTTATTAGAAGGCTATTAGCTTTTATGGTTTATGGCTATTAGTTTTTGCTATCTCTGCTTGCTTTTAATTTAATTTGGATATTTGACAACCGCGTTGCTAGTATAAAAATAGTTATAAATGTTAGCATTAGAATAAGGTAGTTGCTGATCCCACTGAAGAAACACAGATCGCTGCATTGCAAGAAAGCTCTGAGACAGCTGTCTGTGAGACGAGTGCTGCTCTGAATGGGTTGTGCTACACCGCACTGGGTGCTAAATCTGAAATTCGGTTGTTTCTAAACGGCGTTCATGGCGTTTCAGAGCAGACAGCCGAGATTCCTCAACGGCGCTCTGGTTTTGCTCAAAATGTATTACTGGATTACATTTAGATTGACGGTATCATTCAGGTTGATAGTATCTTGTCATCTGACACTTTGACATCACCAAAGTGAATAGGATGAAAGACTATTTTAATTATTGTGTTTATCACGAATTTGCTTTCCAGAAGCAGGTCAATACGAGAGCAATGTTGAGTTCCCTTCTGTCTGGAAAGGGATGAAAAGGCTGTCCTGGGCTGCTGTAGTCAAATTCTCCAGTCAGATAAACCCAGAGATAATATTCCTCTGCCTGGATGCAGGAAATTTTGTCTCCATTTATATATTTTCAAATTCGTTGGCAACAAGGGGTTACAACAAAATTTCCCCCTGTATTAGGTATGAACCTGGAGCCCTTACTCACACCAAAGTATCTTGCAGATGACAACAGGATCGGGTCCATACCAGGCACTGTTTCTGTGGAGAATATAGCCTGAAAGTAAATAACTGCTGGGCATTCCAGTGCAGCTAATTAAGCATGGCATTTTATTTTCTGTATTTTAATACTGATTTGCAAAACTTCTGGAAAAAAAATATCGCATAAAACCTTAGTAATAAAATTTAAAATGTCAAAGACTAATTAATTAGAGACGTGCAAATTGCTAATCCTCTGATATATGACATTTGCTACCAAAAGCCTGAAATTAGTTTCCATAAACAATAAAAAACACTTAATCAACAGTTTACATTTGATTCCTTAATTTTTTTTCCGTAGTGAATGCACCTGGAGCCTGCATTTTATTTAGAGAGAAGATTATAGAAAATCAGTTGTAATGTTTCTAAAGCTATCAGATGTGCTATGATATTAGTCAACTGTGAAATATTTTGCTGTCTTTGTGATTGAAGTAGAAAAAACCTGACAGTATTGTTGAATATGCGTCCACTAAATAGTTTATTTTTAGACGCTTGGTAAAACTTGCCCTACCTCCAAAATACATCCACAGAGCTGTGACTATGATGCACATTTCCCATACGCAGAGCTCAGAAGGTGATGTACACTTCACACAGGCAGAATGGGCTAAATTCTGGCCAACAAACTTGTCACATACTCTGGAATCATGTCTGGCTTGTTATTGCCCTGAAAGACAACAATGCTGCCCAAAGGCCTGTATTTATTTTCTCTTCTGCTTTTGTGTTCTGGGACCATATTCACACCTAAAATGTTAAAGGTCTCAAATAGGCAAGTTTTATTTGTTTTTCTTTCTGGCCTTTCACATCCCTTGCAGTTGTTTGCACTTTCATTACTGTGAACTTTCTCCATTTCCTAGGCTTGGCAGCGAAACTCACCCACTGATTTCTAAGAATCCTCTCCCTCACTGCTTTGGTAGATAGCCGACAGTTATCAAGTTAGTCTCAAAGTCACATAGGCTATTTAAATATCAGCTATAAACAAGGTGAGAGATCAACAGAGAGTACATGAGAGTTCTCCCCCTGCTCCCTGCAAAATCCTTGCCCTGAGAAACCTCAGATGAGCTGCTGTTTAGTAAGCTTCTCGAATGTTTAAATTCATCTTAGGCTGGAGTGAAAACTTTGGTATTATAATAACTAAGGATTGAAATGTTTTGCAATCTTAGAAACAACAAAGTTTAATACAATTTATTTTTCACAGCTATAGTGAAAACAAATAAAGCCATAGAAATTACTGAATAACTCTTCCACTAGACATGTGAAGCATGGAAGACTCACTAAAGAGAAAGAAAAAGAAATCATTGTCTCGTTTTGTATCTCAATTTTAAACAATGCATGCCTCAAGTGAATATTTACGGGTTGTTAATAGGCTAGTACAAATTCTAGAAGACACAACAAAAATTATCTGCAGTCTATTCACAAACCTTTGCCATGTCTCAGTGTTTGGGGATGGGCGTATGGACTGCCTTCACCACCCCTGAATAGAACTCTATTGTGTGGGCTTGTTCCATTGGGATCAATGGGACGACATGTGCAATGAGATGCTAATGAACAGAAAGGATGGTAAAATCTGGCCCCACTAAGGCATAAGACTGTTTTTATAAACCACTTCTGAGTCTCATGCTATACTGCTTTTAGCTGAGCTGTTGAAACTTGAAAAGTTCAGGAAGGATTTACTATATGAAATAAGGGGTTTTTTGCATCATTTAAATTGCATGTTCCCACCCTTACAATTTGAATCACTCTCTTCTTGTTTAAAGTTGCAGCTGAAATAAGGCAGTCCATTTTCAGTGGCAATTGCACTGTTAATGTAAATGCGGTTCCACAAATGGAAAATAAAATACGCTGGAGGAAAATAACGTCAAGCACAAGTACAAAAGGGAAGAATGATGGTCAGAAAGCAGGCACACGGGAAAGGATAGTGTTGGCAGTGTGTAGCCAAATGGTCATTGCCCCACCACTCCTGCAGAAGTCCCCTCTAGTCTTCAGAAATGTTCATGTCTGGCACAAGGGAGACAACAGTCCTAGGCCCAGCTCAGAGAAGTCCCTAAGCAGCAGCACAACTGCAGGGGAACTGTGCTAGGCTAGTCCTTAGGCCAGGCACAGAGGGATGCTGTGCCATGGGAGACTGCAGGACCCACCAGCCTCCTTTCTTGGTCCTGCAGTTCTTCAGGACGGGTTTAACTGCAAAACCTAGAAACCTATGGATACAGCACTGGGAGCCCGTCATTCTTAGCAGCTTGGAGCAGGCTTAGAAGTACTCAGACACAATAGTAATGAGGACCATAAAAGTCCCACTTCTGTCTCTTAAAAGACAGAGAGAGGGACACAAGACTGGGTCCACTGACACTGTCTTTTCTCATCAGCTTATGGCAAAGGTTAATTATTAACTACTGAAACACTGATGAACTGTGGTGTTTGTTTGCTTATTATGAGGTCTGTCAGGGCCAGAACCAAACCTTACCGAAGCTGACTGATGTCTCTTGGTTTCAATAGACTCAGAGGTCAGGCCCCTAAAAGTCCAATTACTGCAGCAGTTCCTTGCAATAAAGAAGCAGTGAGTACTGTAAGGAAGGGCTTAATTACTTCAATGAGATCATTTAGTTTTTAAACAAAAATGCTTTAATTGGGGGCAGGCCCTTCCATATTTGTTTCCCAAGAAGGAAATTGATTAGCAAAATGTTCATAATAAGATCTTAAGAGAGCTCACGCCAGCCATAGACACCAAGCTCAGCTAAAGGAGCTCACAGTTTCTTTTCAGTCACTGATGCTGAGAAAAACTGTTTCCTGGGAAGGACGTATGAGTAAAAAGCAAGCCATGTTCTCAGGTTTGCTAATACTGCTTCTGTAACCATTTCACCTGTAGTTCTTTTGCACCTGGACCAAGGATGAGTGTCCAGTAGCAGCAGTTTCATGTACCCAGGTCAAGCCTGAAGCCGTTATCTCTTTTTCTTTGTCAGGAAGACACTTCCTTGCAGGGGTGCTTAGCTGGGTCCCTGGTAAACCACCACTGTCAGCAAATTCAGTTTGGAGAGAAAAGATACAGAACATGAATGATTCCTTGGAGGAGGTTAGCACCCCAAGTCTTCTGCCTGGCCCTCGGAAGTGCTGCTGACTGTGACCATGGGATGGAATGGGATTTCTGGAGCTACAGCCCCTTCTCAATCAGTTTGTACACAGCAAAACAAGCAGCCAGCACTGCTCCTATGTTACCCCCTTTTTTCTTTCAGATGTTTTGTATACTCGAGAGGTGAAAGCTCTAAGGTTCTTCCAGGCATGAAGAATATAATTATGGGGCAGGATGACACACACACACACAACAAGGAAAATCCTTTGCCTCTTAATTGCCAGCACATCATTTTGTGCAAAGGTCAATAAATATTTTATCTCATCTGCTCATCAGTGGTGCAGTGTCCACGTGGAAACGTCAGTGATCTGTAACCCTTGTTAACAATTATTGCCTGTAGTTCAGTGAGACCAACGGACCCAAAAAGAATGGATACATTGAGACGTGCAAAACCTTCACTGAGAGAAGTACTGTGTAAATAGGTAAGACAGATGGGAAAAACTGGGCAACAATAAGCAGAACAATAAAAAGGGGAAGACACAAGAAATTATATGTATTTTTAATTTTATAGCTCTGTATGACTGATTTTCACAGTGGGAAGTAACCATTTTTACCACTTCTGAAAATGAAATTCAATTTAAAATCAAGTTCACAGGTATATATGTTTTGCATTGTCTTCTCTTCTTCATATTGGCTTTGTTACTTAGTGAACATCTTCTCCACAGTTGGCAGGCACCTGAAATGGATAATCAGTGTGCTGCAGTTCCCAGTTTTGCAGATATTGCTACCTTCTTCCTAAATTGCACAGGCCCAGTCTTGCATCTTTGGTGTATGTGAAATTTTCAGAACTCTCTGAAGATCTGGGGAGCATGTACAGACCTGATAGCCTGCCTGCTTTTCAGTGTTTTAAGAGTTTTCACTTATCTGAAATCCTACAGATCCACTTCTACGTGGCAAAATTTTACGTCTTGTAAAAATCACCAGAATTCATACACTTAGTTCCTTTAATCTGGATATTCATGACACCCTTTCCCATGTATTTCTATTGAAGTGAGACTTGGAGCTGCAAAAATGGCAAGTTAACATAATAGCAGCTCAAACTTGGCCCATTTTATTGATGAGAATAAAGACCCACTGGGCATTATACTGGCTTACTCTGATATTAGTAGGTGAATATCAAATATATTGACTTCAGCTCATACTTACCCAGGACTCCTTGCCTTTTAAAGATAAAAATAAATGAAAATAATTAAGAGAGTATCTTAGATATTTTTGCAACCTTTCAGTTTCCTTCAGTATATTTCATATAGTCTGAAATGTTATTTTTGGACTGAAAATTGTAAAACAAATACTTATTGCAAATCAAAAAAATAACTTAAATATATTCTGTGGGGTATGACAAGTTTTTTTTTGTTTTTTTTGTTTTTTTAATCTGATTGTGCATGTTTCTGGCCCTTATAAGTCCTAGCAAACAATATAGTATTCCACAAGAGCTTTTATCTTAGTGAGCAGAAAGTGAGCAGAAAGACTGAACAAAAGAATGAATGAATTAATGGATGAATGTATTAAAAAAAGGCTCCACCTGCTCTGCTCCAAAAATCTCTCACTATACTACAGAAAGGTTTGTTACACTGACTAATATCGAAGCCCTCCTCTTCAGTTTTGAACAATATGGTTTATTTATATTTGGAGTGATTGTCAAAATGTGGACCATGTAACATAGACTGTGCCTTTACCAATGTGTCTAATATCAGGATATCACCACTGCCATTGCCCTAAAGGCAACAAGGAAGGCAGTTTATCAAAAATGGAAGGGGAAAAAGCAGATTTTTCTATTGCTTTATGAGGAATGCCTAACATCCTTATTTCATCTTAAGGCCTTGCCTTGCCTGTATGAACAGTTTACTTAGATGTGAAGGATTTAACGTAATATGAGCAAAGTCACTCTTTTAAGAATTTTGTTCCTTTATGTTCTAAATCCAGTGATGCTTCCTTGTCTTCCAAAACCAGACAAGAAATATTGTAACAAACTGCACAGGAGAGGACCTTTATTTGCCTACCAAACCCTGTCAGAGATTTGCCAGGAGTTCGCCGAAGGGCTACTCTAAAACGAGAATCAGGAAAGCCACAATGCTTCTTGTTGGGACTGTACCAGAACCACACCAGTGGTACTGAACGGAAAGAGTTGGTGGCTAAGGGGTGATGGATTAAGAGTGGGTGGGATTTGTGTGTGTGTCCCCCCTCCCAGACAAAGAGCCCTGTCCCCCGCAGGAAGGTGCTGAACTGCAAAGCAAGCTCCCAGCTCCTTTTCTCTCTCTTGGTGGCATTTGGAAGTGTAAAGCTTTGAATACCAATTGCTTGAACTGGACATATGTGAATCTCTTCTAATCCTACTAATCCCATCCCCAAGTGCTTCTTTGTATGTGGAGGCAACACACATAGATCTAAGTGAAAGTGGCCGTAATCCTGGAAATGTGGAAAAATGTCCCAGTGTGGGAGTCGGGAGAGGGAAAAGCTCCCTAGCAGAGGGGACCTGCTGGAAGAGCATTGTGTTTGTGGGGTGAGCGAGGGCTAGCAGTGGGGGCTGGGAAGACATGAAGGAGAGCTCTCGCCTTCCCTGAGCTGTGAGGAGGAAAGCAAACCCACCCAGTGGGAAAGCTCCCTTGCAAACAGCCATCGCACACTTGAGCAAACCCGCAGATCGTAAGTTTCCAAACGCTGGGAAATTCACCCACCGGCAGCTTTCAGCAGCATGAGCTCAGCAGGCTAGGCACTAATGTGCTGATTTCATTATTTCCCAGCCTCGCTCTGCTGAGCGGCCCATTTGTATAAGGAACGGTGAGCTACCCGCTCCGTCCTTCCCTGGCCACAAAGATAGGGAGGGGAGCTGGGACCATGGCCTCTGTCAAGGGCACTGACTCCCCATCTTACAGGGGACCCTTTTACTCTGTGCAGAAGTGAGAATCAGGCCACATAAGCAGATGTCTTTGCTGAACACTAACAAGGCAGCAAAGAAGAAGTCAGCTTGCAAGTGATCAGCTGTATTATTCGTTCAGCCTCTCTGAAAACTGGTTTCAGGCATCACAGCCTCTAACTGTACATAGGTAAAAGGATAGAGACGGGCAAAGTTTCTGTTTCTTAGATTCAACACTGAAACCTCAGCATTTGACCTGGCTGTTACTTAAAATTAACATCCACCTGGATACTAACAAACTCCATGGGTTTTCAAATATACAAGTCATATAATTCAGCCACGTGAATTTCCCAAATGTCAGCCAGCTAATTTACATTTTCTTGGCTAGTCACTGAATAAAGCATGTTTATACCCCATGGTAGATAGCGTACAAGGAAATTAATCTGTTTGTTGTACGTGCTTTCAAAAGATTTTAAAATATGGAGCAATTGATATCATTATTTGCCAGCCAAATCTTTATTTTGCTCAATAAATCTCTAGATAAAATCATGTTAGGTAAGAAGATCTAAGGCTATATATTCTCTGGGAGTTGACTTTTTTATTACCTCACCAGACTTTGTGCTTTCATAAATAAGTGTCAGCTGAAATTAACCTGCTGTTTAGAGATAGTATAAAGCATCCCAAAATCAGCCTGGGGACCAGGGTTTTTTTTTTTGTTTTTTTGCTTTTTTTGGTTTTTTTTTTTTTTTTTGCATACAAGCCCCCTGAATGTCACAGGGACAGAAGATAAGGATAGATCCTTAACTTTGTATGCATAAAGCAATAAGATTGTCTCTTGGAAACATGCTAAGCCAAACCCCACAATGCACTAAAATAATTTCAGTAACAGGAAACAGCTCAGGGAAGAGTTTTGGCATGTATATCAGAGAACATGTAGGATGACCAGGCATGGCCTGACTACATGTTGGCTCAGGGTCCATCAGAGCAGAGGGGCCTGGCCAGCAGCAGTGGGGTTTCTGGATTGCTTGGGGATGTTTCTCCCTGCTTTCCTCAGGTGGGTGCTGACCCAGATATCAGGTTTCATTTTGTCCCCAGGTTAGAAGTGCCAGAGAAGATGTGGGAAACACCTGGCAAGGCTCGGTTTTGGCTCATGGGGACTCAGTGTGGTCCCTTGACAGCATTCAGGCTTTAAAGGCCAAAGGGTTAAGCATTCATTTACTTACTCTGCCCAACTAACTAAGACAGGCTCTGAAGGAATGTTGCGGCTCCAACCAAAGATGAGACAATGTTCAGTAATTGTGCAAGTGAGGTAAATACCTATGGCTTGCTGAGCCAAAGCAAATCTGTGTTGTACTGGGCGGTGGGAACACAGGACATGGGGCACAACCAATTTGACATCAGGACAAGATTTAAAAGGTCTTTCCTAGAAGCACTTCAAACGCTTGTTAGCAAAGGGTCATGCCTGGGTGAGACCCAAAGGGTAGGACAGCGCAGGTGTCATGGGGCCAGCCTCAGCTTGGAGTGTAGCTACGCAAGGGAGAAGGCTGCTGCTGGGGGAGTAGTCCTCATTTGCAATCAGATCTGCAGCACATGCATTGTAATGTGTCATGGTGAAGAAAATCAAGCCTAAGTGTTGCTACCTCTGCTCGTCTACAGTCATCTTGGCACATCAACGTTTGAGCACGGGCAATTTTTTTTTTCCTAATATTGCCATAAATCAAAGGCATTATATCCAGGCTATGTAAGCTAGGATCCTCACTGTCATTTTGTTTTTGATGGATTCACACCAGCTAGGGATCTGACCCTATTTCTGTAATCTGCCTCAGATGCCAACTATTAGTGTCTGTTTCGGTTTAAATCAATGAAGCATTAATATCTTTAGAACAATTTAGTTTCAAATGGTTGCAAACAAAAAGGAGAGATGTGGCACCCTGTAGGCTGATGGAAAACCACTGAAATAAATTGGGTGAATTTGGAACTTAATATTTACTGTTGGGATCTCCACGAATTCAAGAGCCAAAGGCAAGATTAGTTGGATTAGTGCTTCAGTGGTCCTTCATTATCCATTTCTCCCTCAGTGACATGATTTGTGTCTTCGGTTAACTGTGCTTATTAAATGAAAATGGTGAAGAATTGAGGCAAAAGTACATATGTAGAAGGAGGATGTTGAATCTTGCTAATCTTGTTTAGAATGTTCTTGCATTTCATTACATAGGAAATTTCACTGAGGTTTCCTACATACTCTTCCAGTGTGAAGTCTCAGAGCCTCGCTCTGCCGTGGGAAAATGGAGACACAGAAAAGTACTACAGCTCAGTCCCTTGCCAGAAAGAAGACAGGTAGAAAGCAGAATCAGGTCCACCTGAACATGAGGTTTCTGAGCACAGACCACTCTTTGCTTCCTCCATTTTACATTACTTTCTAGGCTGTGATAACAACCGGAGAACTTCTTGTGTGCATGGGGATCCCAGTCTGCCTCCTACAGGGAAAGCAGAGGGGGAAGGAGCCCTAACAGTGTGAGTTCAGGATTGGCTCTGCTGTAGACACTCTCAACACTATGCCACTTCTACAGCTGTCTTGTACAGGGAGGTGCTGATGCACTGGAGAATCAGGTTGCTGCTCTGGAGGGTGAATGTGTATCAGTTCAGCCGGTGTTGTGGCAAAGTCAGAGCTATGTAAATTGAATTCAGCATGTTTTTCTCTTTATATTGGAGCACTAGCCAATGCGAACTATGAGGTTAGATCCAGTCACAGAGTAAACAGAGGGAAGGGGGTTTTTATGCGGCACAGGCAGTACAGGGGACACAAGCGTAACATCTACTCAAGTCTCCAGTTAAGTCTGCAGCCAACTTGGAAGTCATCCCATCCATTTACTCGTTGTGCAGGTAAAAAGTATGTCCCAAGGCACATTTCAAACAGCCTTTCAAATAGCCTGTTAAACCAAAATAAATATGACCACATTACTTTTTTAATTTCTCGCTGTTTCACACCAAGTTTAATTAGGCACATCGCAACCTTGGAAAAATCTAAGAAACAGGGACGTGATATTGATTCTTTATTATCACTTTAATTGTCTATTCTGATGTGTTAAAACTGAAACAATCTTCCAGCTGCAATGTCTAATGAACTCCAAGATCAAACAAGATCTTGCTAATTATGGAGTTAATGAGGACAAGTTCACAGGCAGAGTTAAGTTAGTAATTACATGTTTCAAAGCATCTTGAAGCTCAATAAGATCTTCATTTGGTGCTATAATGGTACACATTTTGCATTTCTTCTTTCTGAACATGTTACAGACAGACACCCTATGTATGGTATATGCTGCTAATCGTGCAAACGGTACAAAGCAGACTTCAATAAATTAAGAGACTGGCTGTTTATAAATCAACTCAACATTGAAATCTCATTTACATTTCTGCTATCCCATGTAATGTGTTTACACACAAATAATGTCAACATTAGCATGGGAAGGGGACAAATTTAAATTCCACAGCATGTTTCTGAAGCCAAACCATCAAGGAAAGGCAATCAACTTTTTAAATGAGCATACAGGCAACTAGATATTCAAAAAGAAGCACTACTAAATCAGGCCTTCGAACCCATAGTAGCACATTGAACCTTACAGCTATATCCATTTCAAGGGAATGCTTACACTGAGCATGAGTGGGATACAGCAACCAAAGCAGTGTTGTGTTTAAAGCAAGTTTTTCTTCTTGGTCCTGCCAGGAAAGCCTGTATCTAAAAATTATTGTTTCTAGGACTTTCTGTAATCAGAGTTTGTTCTCTGTTTATCTCTGCTTTCCTAAGTTTATCTTTTAAAATTGAGTGTAACCTTGGACTCGTAGCTGTACCTTCTGCCCTTGCACAATACACACTCCTAAAGGGTCTGCAAGATTTGCAATTGCTAAAAACCATGGACAGCGAGATTACTGCACCTGCATTGATTGCTTAGTGCAAGCAGCGGCAGTTTGTCATGGTGGCAAGAGTTTGACTGTGCCCAGCAAATAACCATGCTGGATTAAGTAATCCATTTCATCTTCTTTGCATTAAGCAAACCATGTCATACGGAAATAAAGATCATCTGACCACATCTTGTGATTGCTTTAGCGCTCACAGTCCTGGACTGAGAACAGTAGAGCAAGAGACACCAGAGAGAGGCTCAGGGATACCAGCAATGCCCATGAATTCCTGAGAGGTCCAGGCAAGCAATGGAGCTTGCAGGAGTGCCGAGTAGCATGGCTACCTCTTGATTTAGAACAGTATATATATAAATTATTTCAAATTTCTCTTACAAGTACATGGGACATACATCTCCATTTGAAGAAGTGGAGAAGGCCAGGTGCACATCACTGAAATGCAGTTTTATTTTTTCATTAAATCTGTTTTTATACTATGTAGTTCTTCTGGCCGCGGTTATGTGAGCCATTTTTTGGCACCAGTCCTGATTTATTTGATTCTTTTCCCCCATCACATCCTCCACCATGCTACTACAGCTGTTCTATTGACCCCTACAGAAAGGAACTGATCAGGATGAGAAATAAAAGGTTGCTATATTATTTCCAGATTATTTTTTAATCAGATTTGTTAAAGTCCTAATTTACCACAGTGCTACAAAACCTGTACTGACACAGGAAGGGACAGACTGGAGTGGAAGTAAAAGTGTAAAAAAAATGTGGAGAGAGGACATTTAGAGGTGGTTTAAACAGCACTGCCACAACGTGTATCACAGCCTCAGTTTACTGATTCAAAACATCCTGGCCCAAACGGAAGACAAAATTCTGTTTCTTAGCAACTCTCAACATACGAATGAATTTTCCAATCTCTGCTTTTCTCCAAAGTGGCATCACCTAGGCCCCCAGCATGAGATTTAGGGAGATATCTGTTAGTTAGTCTGCCAGCTAAGCTCAAATTAGATCTGTATTTAAAGAGAGGATTTCAAAAACAATTTTTCAGAAGCTCATAGGGGGGACAGCGATGTTAAGATGCTATAATTTGTGGTCAGCTGGCATGGTGCAGTGGTTTCTACCCTTTTGGCTAAGTTTTATTTGAAGGTTGGTATTCATATCTACCAGGAGCTCAGAATAAAAATTTAAAAGTATAAACTGTGTCACCAAAGTTTCCCTGACTGTACCTGTAGCCCACATAAGCTTAAATCAGTCCTCACAGCAATTTCCTTTCTTGCAGCTGGTTTATAGCCTCCTGCCTAACCTCACTGTATTGCATCCTGCCTCTGCCAGTACTGGCAAAGGGTGGCAGGACAGTTCTTGCAATTCTGTCTCCCTTGCTGCTGCTCCTCTCTCAGCATTGCCACAAGCTACCTTAGGCATATTTTTGTTCAGTATGCTGACTGTTGTTCCTCTTCTGTGGCATACAACACTTCGCCAGGCCTCGTCTGGAGAATTAAGACCCCTCACTTGGGGCCATGAATGTCACGGAGAGGGAAATCACTGAGCCCGCAGTATAGCAGTGCTGAGGCTGAGAACCTTGCTCCTTGTGTAGACAGAGCTTTCTCTCTGGCAGATACCTTAAAAAGTCAAAATTGGCTCTTAGAAGTCGAAATACAGAAGGCTCCTGGAGGAGCCCCTGAGTCAGGGAAAGGACGTAAGAGAAAAGCTAAATGTGAGGGAAAAACCTCGAAATCATGCTGGCCAGAGCAACCCTTTGATGTTGTGTTTTGCTTGAATAGTCTGCATGAACGAAAACTGGTGCAGCATGACACCTTCCTAAGCTGAGGAGAGAGCTGGCCGTTGGATAGATGGGATTCTTTATCCTCATGGAACCAAAAAAATCTGCTAGCATAATTTGAACTAGAATTATCTTTTTTCTTATAGCACAAATTCTAACTCTTCTTTTTTTGGCTTTGTACATTGTTGTGCAACAAGTCCTTTTAAACAGTCCCTCAACAGTGCCAAAGGTTTTCTTATACCACTTAAAACTGAGAATGTTTTCCTCATCCTATGTCATCTTTGGTTTCCATTCCTTTCAATGTGATTTCTGCTTTGTTCCTTTTCTATGCTAGGAGACGATAATGAGGGTCACACACCTTCTGCTCTGGTGCTTGGAAATCTGCCCTGGGTTTATCTCAGCTGCAGTGAGCTGAGAGGTTTCCCCTTGCATGCCGCCAATTTTCAGTGCGCTCATATGTGGCTGACGCGGTAGGGGGCTAATCCCAACAGCAAACATTATACTCTTTCCTTACACACTTACACTTTGGAAACAAGGGTAAAAAGTTCTCTTTGAAGCCCCTTTTCTCTGAATGGTCTGGCAAGCTAACGTGGACTTCCCAGTCTCTGGCCAGAATTCAAACGTATCTCAGTGCAGCTCAGTGACTATAGCAATTGTCCCGGGCCCTCCCAGCACACCAGTCTTCCTGTGGCATGGGATCAGAAGGACATGCTCCTTTTTCAAGAAGCGGGAAGCCGTTTATTTGAGCACAGCTGCAGCCAACATTCTTGAGCAAAGTTTAGCCACAGTGAATTTTCCTATTTTTATCAGTCCGTTGTCTCCAATGTTGCAACCATTGTGGAAATAGGAAGTAAGTGATATAGTGAAATTATTTCTGATTACTGGGCATAGGTTGAGCTGGCAAGTCTGACCAGTGGAATAATGTTCAGAAGCTCATGCCCTTTATCATTTCAATAACAATAGAGACATTCTGTGCTCAATCTGGAAACAAATGTTGCCCATATTTGGATCTCAGTAGGAGCTGTGCATGTGGAATTTGGCCCAAAGAGTCGTGTTGCAAGATATTGCTTCCTCTTGCACTGTTCCAAATCTTGATTCTTGCTATTTGTAGACAAATAACAGCTGTCTGCAACAGAGGCTGTGTTAAAGTAAATATCTGCCTGAAAACATATTTTTGCTGCAGATGTGCATGTGATTTCTTGGGGGTCACTCAGAACTGGACTGGCACAAGTAAGAACTGCATTGGGTCTGTTGTACATCATGCTGGGTGGGCATTTTTATACTAACTCATTTTTACCAGTTCCTTGAATTTTCATAGGCAGATTTTCCTTCTAGCTCTGATTCCAAAGAAGAGAGACAATATTAGCAGCATTATATATTTGCAACAGTTTCCTCTATTAGTCTGCTTTCATTGGACCATTAATAATTTTTTAGATTAAGTGTACTGTAGGAGATCAGATGACAATTTATGCACTCAGTTTCAACTCTTTGAAACCAGGAAAATAAAAAAAGGATCAGATGCAGGCATCTGGGGAAGAATCTCCTTTCTTCCTCACATGCAGGAAGGGGGAAGCTTCCAATGGGACTAATTCAGAAGGGGATCTAAATGTCTTCAGTGCGCACACTTTTTTAGCTGTAAATGTTACTTGTTTGGTTTTCTTTGATACTCACAGATAAATGCATAGTGGAGACTAAATTTCCTATAGAGAATGAATTTAAATGACTAGGAAGTAGTTCTAAAAACTGGCAAGTGAAGAGATGATTCCTCTTAATCAAAAGAATGACATATATGTGTGGCTTCCACCTCTGCTGGGAGGGCACGAACCTTGGACAGGAGGCAGTCTCCCTTTGCAGGAGGACAAAGAGGAGAGGGAGCATTGTGATTTACCTCTGAACGTTTTCTTCCAGGCAACTCTACTTTCTGAATTTGACCTGAATTTTTAAGTAGAATGGGATGAACCAGACTTTATCCAGAGGTGAATTTCTCAGCAAACGGATCGTTTTCTTTGATATTTCTCTCTCCACACTACCTCTGCGTCAGAACCTTTGGCTCAAAATGAAATCCACGAGAGGAGAGTGTTCTCCCCTTCCTCCGTTAGAGCCACAAGAGGCCACAGGATGTGAAGGATAACAGCTCCACCGTTAGGCAAGCTTAAAAGTGATGACTTCTCTTTCCCACATGGCCTACACCTCCTGGACTTCACAGAGATTCTACTTTACGTTGTTGCAGGTAGGAGGAGCATGGGTCCATATATTTATCTTTTTGATCTGTTACTTGTCTTCGCTTTGTCATGTTTTTCCATACAGGAAGCTCTTTGTGGCAACTTGCTCACAGTGCAATATTCTGTAGAGCTGCTGCATAAATGTGGCTGTGAAAACTTACTGGAGAGCTGCTGACGGGTCGTGATCCATCTGAGTCCATTTCGATCACACAGACCCACTCCAGTGTTGATGTGTGCAGAGGGGTTATTAGAGGTGAACAAATGCATTTCCACACTATTCTACATAGTCATTCACGGTACGCTTAGCAAAGCTTATGTAAATAAATATGATTGTGAAACACTCAGCAGTCACTGTGCAGTATATAGCTTTAGCCTTGACAGTACATGGACGTTGATGTTTGAGTTCTCAAGCACACTCCTGGCCTCCCAAACTGCAAATGGAAGAGCACATGAAGAGTCTACTCCTGTGTAGGAGGGCATAGTACTTTTCTGACATGTTATGTACTAGATTTCAGATGCATTGCACTAATGAGAGCAAGCACTTCCCTGCTGTTGGAGGACCTACCCTATAGAGCTTAGAAATCCTTCCTGTGTAACTGCCTTTTGAACTCGCTTGACTACTTACCGAGGTCTTTATTTTTTCTTCCAGTGAAAGGAGGGAGGAGGGGACTTTTTCCCTAGACCCCTTGTTCTCTCTGTTTTGCTTTGAATGCTGCAGTGTGTTTGGTTCCCCCCTCCCAATGTGCTTGGAGAACCCAAAAAAAAAGAGAAGTCCTTTTTTTTTCTTTTTTTCTTCATCCTTTTCCCCTGAGGAGACAGAGAGAGAGGTGGGGGAAAAAAGAAAGATTAAGATGTAAGCTGGCTAGATAAGCCTGGAACTGGGTTTATTACTACTGCTGAATGAGAGTACAGGGATATAAAAGCAAACCTCCTTTACTGGAGCTGGAGCGAGGTTGGTGGGAGACCTATGCTGATTGTGTGCCACTCCAAGAAGGGATGTTTCATTAATTACACATTAACTATGTGCACTGAGGAGGAGGCAAAGGATAAAAAATGCAGATGTTTCTGCTGCCCAACAGAATGAAAACCACTCTTGATCCTGTCAAAAGAACATTTTGAATCAAAGGGCTCCACAGAAGTGGAAGAATGAGTTTTGTGGCTGAGTGCAATGGTGCTGCCTTTTAATCATTAAACCCTTTTATAGCGGTAAAATGAACATCCATTGTCATGGCCACTCCAATGGGGCCATCGGAGCTGGTGAAAAGGGAACGCTTTATGAAGGGCACTAAAACAGGACACAACCAGCCCTGCTGCTGGATTTCTAAAGGTAACAACAGCAGTGCATGACAAAGAATGAAAAGACAGCCCAGGTTGGTTTGCTTAAATTACTTTCTTCCCCAAGCCCTCCTTACAAGCTAAACATGCACCAGATATAATGAGCATTAGGACTTCACAGGCTGGCAGTTCCCCTCCTTTGTTTCCTCAGAGTTTTACTGTCTTGGTTTAATTTTTTCTGTTCTTTAAGTGAAGGCTCCTTAGGAAAATGGGTTGAAATGTTATTTTATTCTTAATAACTCAACAGTTGTAGTAAAGCCATTAGCATTGTGAGAGGAATGATCCTCTCTTCTTGCGTCCACACCACGCCCACCTCCCCAAGTATGCAGGGACAGCAATGCTTTAAGACTGTTTTTCATATAAAACATTTCCAACTCATTTTTAGACAGCAGACTTAATTTTAATTTGTCAGGTCATGACCCTGGAGTTTTAGGTATATCCCTTCCTTGCTTCTTTCTTCTCCTTCCCTTTAATTTCTCAGTAGAAATGATTCAATAAACTATTTCTCACATCAGCATAGGAAGAATTGAAAGATTTATTTCCCAAAGTTCATATAAGCCTTGGAAAACCATATTGTCAGGTTTTTTGGAGCAGAACTTGTCAGAGAAAAGTAACCTCATTTCATGGGGACTTTCATATCTAGGTTTTGTTCCAATATGAAACAAAAGGGAATCGAATCCTGGCTCCTAGGTAATCCATCTGACGGACACCCTGGTACCATGAATCTTGACATTCTGGGCTGTGAAAGAAGCCAGAAGAAGATGAAAGCTAAAGATAGCAAGGCTTTCTGGCTCCTAGCCAGTCATCCAAATGAGCTGCTGAGGATCAGAGCACTTTGGGAGCTCCAAGCTTTGGAGGAAGCGGGAGATCAACTAGTCAGAGACTTACATACCATCAGCAATTTTCTGAATTTGAATGCTGAACTCTGAACAAACTCTGAAAAAAAAGTCAGTGCAGCTGAATCAGCAGAATGGGATGAAAAATATTTTGATGGACTATTTTAGACCAATTCTTTGCAAATAATTTCTAGGATAGAACTGACTGTGAGAGTTTTATAGTTTCCGTGGCATTTGGAATGCAAATATATTTCAGACAGCACATATATTAATCCTGATATAAAACGTAAAAATAAGTGAATAGCAAGATTTCTCAGGAGCCCTGGAGACTATTTCTGTACTAACTGTATTGTTTACCTATGAATGCTTTTATTTTTAGTTAAGGAAGGAAGGAAGTGACACTATTCTTATGATGCCTGGTTACTGTGGGTAATACAATCTGAGCCATGTGCTTCTTATGTAAAGGGCAGAAACCTGGAGAAAGTCCTCAGGAAGGTCTGTTTGAAGATATGAGCTTTATGGCTCATAATCTCTGAGGAGGTTTGATGGGATCGTTCCCTGGGAATTGTCAGCACACTTCACCTGGAGCCTGCTTTTCAAAGCTCCAGAGGGGTCTAAAATATGCAGAAAAGTGATTCTTTGCAGATGTGTCTCATCCTTTCTATCAATGAAAAATTTTCTCAAAGTCGAATTTTCATTTTTAGAGGGACCCATATGGTGGCCCTTGGTTGTTTAGTTAACTCTGGAAGTTAACTTCTGACTGGATCTGTGCTTTGCAAGAGAGAAAATACAAACCCCTGCCTAAGGAAGCAGCAAAGTAGTAAAGAAACCACTGAGTACAGAAGTAGCAAAGAAAACAAGTGCTATAAAAATGCTTCTTCCCTGGCAGCAATCCCTTTGGATTGACAATCCCTTTGGAATGACAATTCTTGGTGCAGCTCTGAGGGGCAGTGAGAATCCAGTTGAAAACAGGCCATTACAGCAGACTGGCCAGGATGGCAGGGTGATAACTGAACTGCCTGGAGGAGTGACCTGCAGGAAGCATTAAAAAGAGCTGTTCAGAGACTTTCTTTAGAATTTCAGGTAACTCATGTGCAGGAGAGTGCTCTCTGTGCTCTAGTATGTTTGGATAATTATACAGTTCAGGGAAGGGCTTGGACAGCTAAGGTCACAGATAAAAATTGATTCAGGATCAAACATGGCTGTGAGATGATGATGAGACAGGAGAAGATGATGCCCAGCCCAGTTCCTATTCAAAATACTGAAGGCACATATAGGCAGCTTCCACTCTTGCACTACCTACAAAGGTAAGGATGCTATTAGTGGACTGAACATAATAAATTCCAGCCTCTGACAAGGGCTTCATAAGGACAGAGTATTAAGCAGCAACAGCTCAGGCTATGTACCCTGAAATTCTGCACTGATGCTGACCTAGAATCATGCTTATACGATTTATATCAGTTTAAAGTATTTCTAGCTTTTCTTGGTTTCCCATGGTAAAATCAGAGTGTTGCAATTATTAACTTCTTGTGCTATCTGGAAGCTTTTAGCCGCATTTTCAGAAAAACATTTATAATTAAAATGGCAGCTCCCTATTATTTTACCATTAGTAGATCTTGCTTCAGAAATTTCTGGGGCGTATCAAGATGGAAGTAGAGCTAACACAAACATGATCCATACTTAATGAATTCAGAATCATTAGTCAGTGACCTGCAAGGAGGATGCTTTCCCTATTCTGGCTGAGCTAATATTTCTACCCTTGCTGAATCACATCGAACTAGCCTTCTGCAGCTACTACCAAGCAGCAATGTACCAATTCTTTGCTTTGTCTGTGGTCCCTCTACCAAGCAGACTAGTGCTTTCAGGCTCCTTCATCCTGACACCTTCTTGGTCAGATGGCAAAACACCCACTGCTGGTGCTTGGCTCAAACAGGTGGATTTCCCTGTCTGGAGCTGAAAAGAAATAATGTGTCTCTGTAAAACTGGTACTGGCACCAAAATAAGAGGCTTCTTAAGGCGAGTCATGTCAGTCTGCGGTTCTCCCTCTCCTTTTTCCTACAAGCAAAACTGTTAACAGTGTTGACAAGTCAGTCCTGGTCTGTAAGCCCCTGAGGTGGGTGCAGCTGCTCAGACCTTCCCGGCTGCTCTGAATTTGGCCTGAGCTCAGCTCCCACAGAGCCAGGATGTCCCAGCCAGCGAGCAGGAGTCTGAGGGGACAGACCAGACTCTGCAGCGATACTCTGCGTCCTCATCCAGCCCAAGGTCTGCAGGGGAGCAAACACCATTTATTTTAACTCAAAGGGGAGGAGGTAAGAGTTCACTAAAACAATAAAACAGATTACATAGTTCCTTCCCTAAATTTATATTGAACTGTATTCTCAGTTCCCTGTTCAAGCTAGCCCTGAATTTAACTACTGAATATTCAGCAATTTTATTTATTTCTGACAAGGAATATGGCTAAATCTTTTCACACAGTCTGAGTTTGTTTCTATTAAAATAACAAGCACATAAAGACATTTATTTGTTAATTTTCTTTCTGAGCTTGCAACTGCTCTATATTAAAATACACTACCCTGGAAATGTCTGAAGATGTGTGTGCTGCCTGAATTTGTGAGGAAATAAGCATGTCAGATTTCTCTGATTTATAAACAGGCTAGCTCCCCCTTGTCTCTAGGCTGAACAGGATGAGACCACATGTTCCAACATGCCCATAAAAGTGAAATTATTTTACAGATTTAAAATAGGTCATTAGAAGTAAATAAAACAGAAGTAAGGAAAACATGGCAAAGAACTACTTAGTAAATTATTTCTATTCTGCGTTCAGAATCCTAAAAGCATTTCCAACAAGACTTTTTTGGTGCTCAGGAAAGGTTGGGTAAGGGCACCTGGATTTTCAGAAATGTTCTGCTTTGAAATTCAGGTATCTCAGCTTGGTCACCTAACCAAGAGAAGGCACCCCCAGCCCCTGCTGGCTTTGAAAAACGCCCTCCCAAGGCTTAATCAAAGATGCAACAAGTGAGGGTGTTGAGAAAGTCACTTGTTTGTAAACGAAGCATTTTACAATTTCTTGTGAGACACTTTAAGTGAGCCTAGGTTGCATAAAGGTTCTTGGGGATCTCTTGCAGCAGCAGCAGCAGCACACAAAACAAAGTCACTTCTTCTGCTGCACTTTATTCTGTTGTCATGTTAAAAGCAATGAATTTATTTCCCCCTCTCAGCCCTCCCTCAACTACTGCAGCCCTGCAGTAAATCAAAAAAGTAAACTCTCATTCTCATTGTGCAGGGCTTACTTCCAGGCCTCTACAGTTTCCACAGTAACTAATTAGAAATTTGCATCTCTAAGAGAGAATTATTTAATACTGATGTAAGCCCTTTTATTCTTTGGAGCTTGGCCTTTTGCTACTCAACTTCTGGTAGATGTTGGGCCTTAAGGTCATACTGTACAAACTCTGAATGTAGGTGGCCCTAGTCTTGCTTTTTTTATTTCGGATGATTCATATCCTGTGAAGAAAATGTCTTGCCAGGTTTTTGTTGAATGGCATGGATTTGAAAGGCAGCACCTAATTCATTTAGTAGCCATTTGTTTTAAACTGTAACATCTTCCCCATTCCTCATTAGCTAACTCTTGTGTAATTGAGTCATGCATTTTTAGCCTTGTTAAACCAGGGGAGTTAGGTCACACTGATGCACCTTTCCCATTAGTTCCATTTGCTTAAGCTGGCCTTTTGTTTTGCATGGCAGGAAAGAAAGCCTTGGATACTCCAACTGCACAGACGTGTTTTATAGCTCAGCCATAGGTACTGTAAATCCAAGGGACTGTCCCACAGTCTCAGAGAAGATATAAATACGGAGAGAGGAGGAAGTGGAGGCTGCAAACTGAAAAAAAGCCTTTATGTTCATGCTAGAAAATGGCTTGGAATAGTTGTTGTCCCAAACCAGCAAGTCCTTCTCACAGAGCTATGCTCCCTCAAGCTTCAGCTGACTCCAACAGACTTTGTGCACCAGGCTCACCATCAGTTTGCTAGCTGAGGCTCAACGGTTTTTCAGCTGTTGCACTTTTCTGTAAAGGAAGCACAGCCATCACCATCCCTTTCTACTATCACATGGATCTTGCCTATCACCTTTTGTCCAAACTTTACACTGCTGTACCTAAAAGGACTTTAGTAGACCTCAGTTTATAACCTTGTAATCTTACAATTTTATAATCTTACAACCTAATATTGTATATATTATGTTTAAGACATTACATACATAGCCTAGTCGTATGTGTATATATATAAAAGATTATATAATTTTATAATGAAGAAGAACAGGTATTCTGGTTTCTTTCCCCTTGCAGTTATTTCCAAAAATTACATAATAATTGAAGAGAAATGACTGCAGCAATCAATAACTCTCTGATTCTGGAGTTGCAAATACTCCATTATTGTAACTTAATGTAACTTTAATTAATTGAGAATGAAATAAATGGAACTTCAATAGCACCTCCATTCATAATGCTGTCTGTAATGGAGAAGGTATTTGAGAGATGTAAGGGTTCTGCACTTCTGTAAATGAGTCACAGACACCATTTTTTTCTTCTTTCTTCAAAGAAATCCTGAATTTGGAAACAAGCTTCAAACATTGGATCCACGTTATGATACAACCGTTGTGAAAAGCAGCCCAGAAATATGTTTATGGGCATCCTGGGTGAGACTCCAAATCCATCTAGGTCAGTATACAGCTCCAAGAGTCACCAAGAGCTGATATGTAAGGAAGGGTCAAAGGGCAGAAATGCAATACTCTTTCAGTGAAGAGTTCTGTGCTGCTGTAGGAGATTCTTAACGAGGTGACTTTCTTGTGTTTCCTGGTATAATGGTGTAATAGCCTTTGATGGTTTCTTCTTCCATGAGTTTGCCCAACTGCTTTCTGAACTTGAGCAAAATCCTGGCATCCACACAGTCCTGTAGCAAGGAGTTCCACAGCCTAAATACCTACTGAAGAAGTCTCCTTTGAAGATGTATTCCTATGGCAAGTATTAGGAGAGTAAGTTTACCTGTTATTTATTCCAATCAATTTCTCCTTACATTGGAAAAAAATGCCTAGAGCTTTTATCTTAGGGATATTCTTCACTATGACCGTGATTCAATCCCATTGTTTTACTGTCTTTTCTCAAGGACCGAGTCTGTATTTAATATTAATATCTTGAGATCAGGATTTGTAGCCTTAGTTCTCACAATCTCACAACTCTTGTTGTGACTGAAGGACGCAATGCAGTTGCCTACACACAAGCATCTAATCCATTTAAGAGGTTTTAGGGCAGCCTGACTTATTGCCAACTGCTTCTCTAGAAGGACCAGTACATCCTTCAGGTCCGAGTCAATCTGCCACCCCTTTGTCAGTCCACTGAAGTGCGCCTTCAGCACAGCACTTCTGTGATGATATTTTAAAGAGATCACTAAAACGTGATATTTCTCAGTGACATCTAAAAAGCCGTTGCTTGTTGCAGTCTAGGATTCTGCTCCCTCTTCTGTCTCTTACTAATGAAGGTGAAAAAGCACACACACAACTAAGCAGATGTCAAAGGAGAAGGATGGGCCTGGCAGAAATCTGCTAGTCACCTCATAATAACTCTCTTGTCAGAGTCAATTTGTGACAAAAGCAAACAGAACAAGACGTAGACAGTTTATCAAGGTTCCTGTGCCTCATCCTACCATGCTAGCAAGCCACTTCTGAAAAGATGTCCTGAAAAAGTGTTTTTATTGCAGTCTATATGCTAACTCAGTAAAAAACTCAGCACTATCCAGGCAGGCAGTTCAACAGCTTAAATAAGAACTATAAGAAATGGAGAAGCTTTAACTAAAATTTGTGGCATTTTAAACTACCCGTGGGGAAAATGCTTTTCTTTCAGATAACCTATTCCATATTTCCTATTCAAAACCAGAGAGGTAAGTTTAATAACAGTGCCTAAGTTCCTCCTAAGAACTAAGACCTTCTGTCACTTATTATGCAAATGTGTAAACAGCCAGAACACACCGTTACCTTCTAGTTTTGATGCCCCAGAAGTCTGACTTTGTGTTTTCAAATGAGAAAATAACAGTTATAGATACATAAATGTGTACAGAAGAAGACAGCTACATGCACATACAAATCCACCCATGTCTACACATTTCCTACTGACTTGGCTTCATAGCAGCTCAGTAAATTTTCCTGACATTTTCCAAAAGCAAACAAAAAGACATGTTTAGGACAAAGCAGGGCAAGCAAATGGAAAGAGATTTTTAGAAAAAGTTATTATTCCAATTGGACAAATACGGGAACAATTATTTCTATCTGAGTGGATGCTGAGTAGCTCTTTGATTCTGCCCTGGTCAATCCTCTTCTATGGTTTCCTAAGAACTTTTAGTGAAATGGGTGTTTCCACATGTGCATGTGAAGAAGTGGGTATTTGCTTGCATGGGCAAATGATCACAATTAAGGCCAAACCCCCCTTTCTTTATTTTGGGATACTTTCTGAAAATCCTCCTTTCCTTCTAAAAATGCTTGCTCATAGCCTGTGCACAGGTAACTTGTACCTACAAAACTGGCAAAACCCATCAGATGAAATTGTTCCCCATGAGCATTTCATGCAGTGCTCGCCAGGAAGAGCCAGGGAATTTCAGTTGTGACTGCATCCAAATCTCAGCCACACGGCACAGCTGAAGTGGAAGAGGTCCCGTGACCTGAGCCAACAGGTTGACTTTCTGTCAGTCACTGGGCTACAACTCCTTAATTGCCCAGAGAGGCAGTAAAATGGTAATTAAGAACAACCCACTGCCAAACCATTCCACATCCCTCTCCCTGGAGACACCTCCATTCAAGCCACCTCATTAACACCTACCTCTTGAGAGCAATGAGGCGGTCAGGTAGGTGAGTGGGTGTGGGACAGAAAGGTCCAGCCAGCTTTATGTGGTCTGGATTACTCAGCAAAGTCCTTAGCACGATGCTCGACAGTGCAGGCACCTACACACTGCGCTGGAAACGGACTTTGCAGCAGAGGGAGAAGGAGATGCATAAGTAAGGGCATCTAATTAGATTAGTAGGTTTTTTGTGCTTTGAATGCCCCATAATTCTGTCAATTAAACTATGCTTTAATAGCGGGGTCTTTCATGGCATGCATCCCAAGGCACTGCACAAAATAATAAAATTAACAGCTCATGTAATTATTATGGAGAAAGAGTTACTACTTTCTAGGTAAGATTTCATGCTTGCCTCCATGAGCCTGGTGCTGGCCCTGCTGTCACTAGTCCTGTCACAAGAAATTCTCCCATCTCCAGGTCTGCATCAGTAAAATGTAGCCAGAAAACACATATGTATATTTATATATATATATGTATATTTATAACCCACATTTCAGGTGTCTCCAAATGACCTCCCTGAAAATTCCAGTTATTTTCATTGATAACCCCTGGCTCAGGACCAGGCAAGCTATGATCAATGGCACCACCAGCAAGAATTTTTTTTTTGTAAATAATAATCTCTGTCGGTAAGTGTGAATACACATCCCCACTTGCTTTAATGTTGCCTGAAATACAGCATTTTTTTTATTGCAGAATTCAGAAACTGTGAAAATGTTGTCCAGATGCTTGGGGAAGAATTTTCTGTGCACTTGAAAATACTGCAGTGCAGCCGGATGGTCAGAAAGCAGTTTATCACCATAGAAGTTGGCCAGCTTGGTGTAGTTTACCTAAGCACTTGCAGACAGTAACAGCATAGTACAGCATCGATCTCCACCATCAGGACAGTGGTTTCTTGTCTCATCCTAAAAGTGGCACATCGAACACAGAGCCTTCAAGAAAATTGTACTGGACTTACATCCTGTGTGATGTTGGTATTAATGCTACATTAATACCAGTATCAATATTACATTCTTGAATAAAATGAAGCACTTGACAGTTATTCTTCCATTTTTGTTGGCATCTGAGCATAAAAGGTCCTGAAATTTGTATCTGCTATATAGGTGTGCCATAGGTTCTAGGGAATCTCATTTCAATATGAAAATGTCCCTGTACACAGGTGTGGTATAGAAAACTAGACAGAGGAAATAATGCTAAATTTCTGTATGTTAAAGAAGACAGCAGTGAATACCATGGCAAATATGGATGTTGTGCTGTTTTGGGTGTTGTTTTGTTTTGTTTTGTTTTGTTTTTCTCCCAGAACGGAGTTTAGCTTTAATTTAATTCATGACTAAGCTGACACCTGGAAACTCACATTTGAAACACAAATCAGACAAGGGCCAGGAAGGTTTCAGCAAGTTGTTTCCCGATTTGGGTCCTGAAGGGACTGTTAAAGAACGTGTGTGGAACATGCCCCATTCCTCTGCCTGTGCCACCATCACTATATCTGCCGCAGCAGCCCGCAGGGCTGTGCTGCTTGTCTCCCACCCATCACTTCACAGGCCAGTGAAATGCAGCCAGTTTTTTTAATCGTGGCTGTACTGGGCTGCTTTACAGACTGGGTGCTTTATCTTCTCAAACATCCTCCTAATTGGAGCTATATGCCATGAATTAGCATGCTGCCAAGGTGACCTGGCAGCTGACCTTTGTTCCAGGACATTTTCATACTGGGGTAGTATAGGTTGGGATCTTTAGTGGCTTTAACCTGGGAAAACTCTGGTGTGGACCAGTGGAGCCAAAAGCTGATGAGAGTTCAGATGTGCCAAGGATGCTACTCAGCGCATCTCTGAATATTTAACGAGGTACCAGTTGACATAAGGAGGCTGTTATGTAAACTTTTGTTATTATGTTGCAGTTCTGTATTTCAGACAGTGCAAGCTGTTGTTCTTATTTAAATCCCCAGTATGGTTTGCACGCATTCTCAGGATTAACTGCCTGATTAGAAAAAAAAAACCAAAACATCAGGAAATTTAAAACCAAAACAAACTACCCCCTCTTTCCATTTACTTCTCATGAACAACCAACATTTAAACTGATTCTCTTTGGAGCCAACACAATGTGGTCTGCTGCTGCAATCTAATATGCCAAGCATTCCTCCCTAACCCCTGTTTTTCAGCTGAGTCACGAGCCCTTTAACTCACTTTAGGGATATGACCAGCTGCTCCACCTTAAGTCTCCTTAGTCACGTTGTCAGAGACAATTGAAATGTGCAGTACTGGAGGGCTGGGAAGCACTTCTCTCTAGTTCTGAGCCTGGTGTTCCTGCATCTGGTCAGATGACTTCTGTAACTTGAATTATTTCCTATCAAAAGGATCTGTGTGCTTCCTACGCCACAGCTGTGACAAGCCTTCCAGAGTCTGCTGTGCATCATTCAGAGCTCTTTAAGGTCTGCAGCAATATCTCTATAAAGTTCAAGATTAAAATAACAATTCCAAGAAAGAAAAGAAACACTATAGTCAGGGCAGAAAAAATCCTAACTGCCTCCTACTCCCCGCTACATCCCAAAGAAATGATGCTGTTCCTCCTTATAAATAATAGGGGTGTGCAATGTGTCATTCCTATTCAGTGTTCGTGGGTTTTTTGGTGCTTATTGATGCTGCATCTGTTTTGTCAGTGCGTCAGCTAATGGAGAAAGTTAATTGTGTTGGTTGTAAGGCCACCTGTCACACACATGCCTCATTTCCATACTAATAGCCCAACAGTGGCAGGCAGTGTACTCCTCTGCAGTAACACACAGCAGCCTCTTTGGCAACCTGGGCCAAATGTGCCTCTGCAGCAACTGCAGCTCTCTTCTCTGGATGCCTCCAGTGTTGTGACAACCCAGCCCTGCATTAACCCCCCGCAGACCTCCCCAGCCTGGAGGGAGTGTTTTTAAACTCTAGCAGACACGTTGGGTGTCTCACACCCTCCCTGACCAGCCGAGTATTTTGCTCCCTTTGCGCTGCTGGATCAGGCACCCATCACCAGCAAAAACTGGCAAGTGCCATCAGTAGCGATGTTTGCATCGGTGGCGAGGGCCGGATGAAAGTCCATCTCTTTTGTCCCTTCTGTTAACATTTCAAATGAGGGAGGCTATGCAGTTCAGAACTGGGGAGAGGAAACATGCCTGCAGCTGAGGCAGACACAACTGCGCTGGGCTACAGTGGGTCTCAGAGAGATTTTTAAAAAAATTCACTTTGGTGATAGAGCCAATGCCAGAAAAGCCATAATTAATGAATATTTTATTTTAGCATATGGGAAACTATTCTGCTCAGACAAATGGTCAGAAGTCTTCCTTTCTTCTTGCCTTTTTCCCTCTTTTCATATAGAAGATCACGCAAGTAAAGGGATTTATTTTGAACTACCAAGCCTGCTTTTGAGCAGAGTCCATCACTCTCATTCATGTTTTGCTCTGGAACAGTAAACCTCTGATGGAGTTTACACTGAAGGTGTGTGTCATGAAGTAATACCCGGCATCCTGCTGGCTTAAGGGGAAACTGGCCTTCATGCTTTTTAAATCACTGTAGCTGAAATTAGAAATGTCATATGCAACTATTAGGCTTGCAAAGGAATCTCCCATAGGCTAAAAGATGAGCAATGAGTGAGCTGCTACTCCTTTGCACCCTCTATCTGCAAGCATGTTAGGTAAAGAAAATACCCCAGATATAAAGTATCTCTTAACGGTATAAGCCCGTGACGCAGTGAATACTGTGCATGCATCATGGTCAGGAAAGGAAACGTCTGTATCTATCGTGCATGAAGGAACTAGCCAGAATATCTGCTGCTTAGTGCACCTTAGATGCAAAGAGGAATAACAGCCCATGGAAGGGGCAGAGGTACAGCAGCACCAGCCCTCAGGTTCTCACCTGGCTGAAAGCAACCGGGTTTCATCTGCAAAACTATGTGGTTGTAGGATTTCCCGTTTCCATATTGATCCTCTCCAGAGGCACCTGCAAGTGTCTGTTTGGTGGCTGCTGTTGGGGTCTGGCTCACCCTTGGGACTGAGGGTGGATGGGCATCTCTAAGCCAGCCTCCTCAGAGAGGGCTCTGCAGGAAGATTTGGACAAGCAATCAGCTAGCATGGAAGGACTCTTGACATCAGGGCTGGAGGGGTACCAAGGAGCTCATCCCAGGTCTCAGGACAGACTGGTCATCAATGTTGCCTAAATAATGAGGGGTTGAAAGACAGTACATTGCACACCAGATGTTGGCACATGGTGAGCTAAACCCACACAAACACATAATACATTTAAATAATGAGTTATTCTTTTAATTTTCCTTGGGGTTTTAAGCCCAGTGGTTCATGTTTTCTCATTTTCCACAGGCCAGAAACCTCTTACAGGAAGCAGGGAGTTTAACCAGCACAGATTTTTTCAGATGGAGGGTAAGCAAAACAGCAGCTAAGAGGAGAGCTGGCTATATTACCTTATTCAAAAAAAAAGGACATTTCTATGAAATTAAAAAAATAAAAAGTTACTACTTTGAGAAATTCTGTAGAAGAATCAAACAATTGTACAAAAAGAAAATATATGAAACCCGTGAATGTCTATGCCTGCTCATGTTTCTTGCTGGCTTCTCTTACACACTATGTAGTCAGATCACCCTGATGGCTAAACAGTCCTGCATCCTTTGAGAGAAGACATGCTGGTTAGTTGAGAGAGGATGCACTGGGCTGTAAAACGGGCAGTCTTTCAAGCTGATGAGTTCCATTCTCACTATGGCTGGTTTTGTGGTGAACAGCAATTCAAAGTATTTTGGTATAGAGGTTTGTTTATTTGTTTTATGTGGATTGGCTGAGTTAAAACTTCAACCAAACATTTACAAACACTAGAGCTTTATAACCTGTTCATCTACAGGACAAAGACTGCCTCTTCAGTCTGTATACAAACTGCTAGTTCGCATTTGGCTGAAGCAAGAGATTTATCCTCTAAAAAAGACAGTGCCAGGGCTGCACAGACTGATGCTGTGGGAAATGTGTGTCTGCCCAGCTTGCTTTGGTGTGTACATGAATGCTGGGAGTCACGCTGCTGAGGACATGAGTTTTCTGTTTCCCCTGCTCTGGCAGAGCAGACCTACTCTGCCTCCTGAGTAGGTCTGAGGAATATATCTTCTAAGTCTTCTAACTTCTTACGATGTGGCTGTTATTCTCTTCTCCATGGAAAGGGCATAAAATTATTCGCAAAAAGGCAGCACAGGCTACCTGGGACAAAAGAGTGTTTCTTGACTCCTGAATCTGGGCTTGGGCATCTGCCACCTTCCAGCTACACAGAAACATGAAGAACTGATGCACACTAAAATGACTCTTTCTGTGCTCCAGTTTCCAAGGGAAAAAAGCTGGGTAGCACAAGGCAAGAGACACACAGTAATTTCCAACAGGTCCCCAGCCTCAGACCCTGTCTGCTCTGCAACCTGGACATGGTCTTGAAGGTTATCAGAGCTTCAAAGCCGGACACACAAGAGACCTTCAACATGAATACAAATTCATTTTTCCACTACCTCTAGCAGGCTGAAATTTTCCGAGAATTTTTTTCCAGCATAGTACAATCTTAGACATGGACATTCTCAGCTCCTGACATGAAACTACAGCTTAAAAACTAGGCTGGCAGCCTTTCTGTGAGACTGGCACTTTGATTCCTCACTTTAAACCTTGTGGTTTTTGATATCACAGTGATAGCACTTTGATGAAACTATGGGATACAGTTTCCCACTCACACTTTTCTGCCTTTTACATCAAAAGCTTTGCAGGGTGAAGTCTGGCTCTTTCTAGATGCCTGTGTAGACCTGAGAAATAGCTTTGGTTTATACACGTGTGTGTTTATGTGTGTGTGTATATACATATACATACCTATATAAAAGTCATTTATACATGTCTTTATAAACAGTTATATAAATATGCAGTGTATTTATAAATAACGGAAACAAATATGATTTCTAGAAATTATAAAAGAGTTATTTTTAGAAAAAGTAGTGGTCCAAAAAAAAAAAACAATGCACGTTTTGTTCTCTCTTTCAACCTTTCTCTTTTCACACTCTTCTGTTTTCCTTGAGAGTAAAGTCAAAGTTGAAAACTTGAGTTTGGACTTAGTAAAAGTTCTCCATAAATTCTCCCCCCTCCCACTAAATAATACCATTTCACTTTTGGTGCTATTTTTTCCACTGAAATATTTACATGTTTCTGAGACAACGCAATAGGTGATACTGTGCTTACGTACTCTTCTACCACACTGCATGCCGTGTTTTCTTCAGAGACCTCCTGAGATTGTGTGATTGCATATATAACCTGGCTCCACACAGTGTAAGTATTGTTCTGGCCCTTTTTTTTTTCTCAACATGAATTTTTATGCTCAGCATATCTTGGCATTGTGAACCCAAGGCTTTCTAAAGAAGGGCTCAATTTACCCCTGATTTACCCCTATAAATCAACTAATAAACCATTGTCAGCACCAGTGTTGGTGACAATGGGGACAGAATATGCTGGTACAGACAGAGACATTCCAGCGCTGAGGATTAAAATAAGCAAGACCCTCCATATTTTGAAGATACACAGGGATATCCTGAAGGAGAAGAAACAAACCTGCATGATAACTTCTACATGCATGATTTCCACTGCTGCTTCAATTTAATACCTTCTACCAGCATCCAGCAAGGCAACAAAAAGGAATTAACTTACTTGTAGGATAGGTAGTCTACCTGCACTTACTATCTTTCTTTAAACTGTCTTCCTTTCTTTGTGTGTTCACTCCTTTATGTCACTATTTCCACAAGTCAGTGTGCTCAGTCAGAAGTCACTTGAAGGCACCATCTTGGATCAGGTAAAAATAGAAAAAACCTTTACTTCCTTGCATGAAATATCTGTAACAGAGATTAGATTGAAGGTGATCTGATGATGTTGTGATTTTCCCTCTGTACCACGGCAGCAAGTGGAACCTCAAACCTGCTCCCTAACACCAAACCACCTCTGTCCCACCCCCGCCTCCATCCCTGGGTCATATTTGCATACAAAGAGGAGCCATCTCTTCCGGGGAAGAGCAACGAGGAGCCCAGACCTCGAGTAGGATCAGAGATGCCATTAGGATTTTTTCCTTCTCTTGCCACTGTTGTGCTTATGGAGCATCCCAGTCAGGCATGATCCCTCAACCAGGGCTTAAAGTCATGATACTATGGGATCCTTAGTGATGATTAAGGGTTCCTTTCAACTCCTTTTAATGATGAAAGGAAGCCCAAACTATTCAGCCAGTGTCCAAGGCCTTAGTTATGCCCCTTCTCTCACCACCTTTTCCCAAAGAAAAATTTCCTAGTGACACAGAAGTCGAGCAAAACTGAAGTCTGTGATTAACATTTGAGGTAGTTAATGTTTCTCCTGGGGAATCCTTATGGAGAAATATTATAGTTGCTTTAGTTAAACCTAGTAATAAAGCAATCATCTAATTGCCCAGCCAGCTATACCGGGGCACCTGCTAGGTGGTCTGCAGAACTGTGTCATTAGCAGGCAAACAAGAGGAACCAGCCTGGTGCTTCCTCTTCTTTAAGCTGAGCGGGGAAGTCTCAGTTGGGAAAGATGTTTCAACCAGAAGAAGTGTCAGCCTCTTTTAACAGAACATGATGCAGCTCGGGCGGCTGCCAAATCGTAATATGCTGGAACAGATGGAGACAGAGTACTGCTGGAAGTGCCGTGCAAACTGCCTAAGGGTGCAGCGCCCAGATGAGAAACTTTCCCACACTGTCAGGAAATCCTTCCTTTTTCCATAGCTAGGAGAATTTTTTGTTCATCTTTTCTGGATTTTTTTTTTACACTCTACTTTTCAAGCCCTTGGCTCTTGGCAGTCAGCCTAGCCTGATGAAGCATCATGGAGTCCTGTTACAATACTGTGTTTGTTCAGTAAGTAGCAGAAGGAAGTTAAGTGTATTCCTGTTTATGTAAGTGTAATATTGATTGTGTTAAAAAAAAAAATGGTTGGTGATAACAATACAAAAAAGTGTTTCTGGAGTTATTAATAATCAATGTCAACAGTAGCATGGTTGGGATATTCAGTCTCATACTTCAGACCTTAATGCATCCTCTGTTTTCTCAGTGTCAGGGTGAGCCCTCCTCTGAAGGCAGCACATGGTCTGCCGCTTACTCCTGCTTACCGCAGGGTTTCTTTCCTGAAGCAAACAGAACCAGTCACTGCCACGGAAAGAAGAGGAGATGAGACAGACCTTGGGTCTGCTCAAGTAGGTAACTACTGTGTCCTGACACAGTTTCTCTAAAGTCCCCAGTACTGCCATTGTTTTTCGGTGTTCACATCCACTTTTCAGGTATTCATATAGCCTAAGACAATATCCTATAAAAATATTAAATTGCACCTTAATAAAGCATAAATACAAAAATCAGCCTTTGAGCTTCATTGCAGGAGATGTTTGTAGACTTCCATGCTGCAGTCTAGTGCCCAATCCAGGTACCATGCTGTTGTGGTTTGACTCACCTGGGATCCCATACCACACAGCCGCTCACTCACCCTTCCTTGACCGGGGATGGGGAGAGAATTAAAGGGGTAAAGGGAAAAGAGACTCATGGATTGAGATAAGAACAATTCAATAACTAAACTACAAAAACCAAAAAATAATAAAGATAAGAGTAATGATAATAAAAATAGTAATAATAATATACAAATATACAAATGAGTGATACACAGTGAAACTGCTCACCACTCGATGACCAAGGCCAAGCCCATTCCCAGCTAATGATCCTGGAGCAGAGAGGGTCACAAAACCACAACCTGTAAAACAGAAGAGCCTGAGAGTCCAAGAGACTGATAGTTGACCAGGGGAGAGAGTCCAGCCGAGAGGGAGAGAGAGAGAGAGGCTAGCTCCTCATAATATACTGGGCAGACCATTGGCTAATTTGGGTCTCAATCCTAAACCTAAGTTTGAATCCTAGGCTGGTATTTGGACTGTGCTCCCTCCCATCTTATCTTACACCCGCAGACACCAGCACAGCAGAGAGGCCAAAAAGTCCTTGACTGTCTTGGCAAGAACTATAAACTTTAGTATGTTATCAGCCACCTCCTCAGCACAAATCCAAAACATAACCTGTTACTAGCTACTGTGAAGAAAGTTAACTCTGTCTCAGACAAAACCAGGACATATGCTTTGAAGCAGTTTGCATAATACTTTGCACCGTGCCCAGACAGTTTAATTGTTAAGAAGAGCTGGGATTTCATAGTAAATGTCATTTATCACTGGGCTGTAATTTTATCCCTGTTACACTTGTGTCATAATAGTAGAAGACCTTGCACAGATAAGCAAACAGAGTTCCTTACTTTTTTTTTTTTTTTTTTTGGCACAGAATACATGTTAACTGTGTCCCGTTTCTAAGTGGTAATTTCTTCCTGATGGATATACAGACAGTGGTCCAGCCACAATGATGTTACACGATACTATCATTACATGACTTACTGAGACAGAGACTTCTTTCTGAGACAAAGCTTTTCTGACAGTCATAGCAACCAGTTATGAAGAGCCTGATTCCTAGCAAATGCTGTAACACTACAGTGGGTAAAACAAGAGGCAAACCAACTCTCCTTTCTTATGTAGCATAATGGTTAGGTAGACCCTTATGTAAGACAAGATGGCGTTGCACTGGTGTTGGACATCAGTTGCAAGAAATGTCCTCCTTTCCCTGAAAACACCAGCCTATCCCAAAAGTGGATTTGGGCTCATAAAGTGAACTAAAAGGTCTGACATACCATGGAAGCATTCTGAATGCATGTGGCCTTCCTTTCAGAATAGAGAGAAGTTTGCACTGTGTTTTAAAGCATTTAAGGACTACCCTTGATGCACACAGGGACACCTAGTGCTGGGCAGAGCCAAGCTCAACATGCTGCTTGTCTCTGCATGCTGCTGGGACTAGGGCTTCCCTCTGAGTGGAGACAGGCCACCATCTTTCATCTTTGTCCATCTTCCTCTCCAATAACTCCTCCTCCAAAGAAATTTCACTTCTGTCTGTGGTGGAGATCTACCTGTCCTCCAAACACCTCTTACTCACTCAAAACACCAGGGCTCAAATTTTCATCTCCTCCATGACCATACAGCTGAAATGTTCTGAACCAATAAAACCACCTTGTCACCAGACACAATCCCCGCATGCAAACTTTTCCCCCCACACATGGTCACCACTGATCAGACCCATGAGGTCGGATATGCAGGGCTGAACCTGCTGCTTTGTCTTGCCCAAGCCCAAGGGCAACACCTTAGCAACACCACCTTCTTCTCCTCCTTTCTCTTCACCCTTCCCATAGCAAGTATCCCAGGCCTCTAAGTGCATCCAGTTCCCCAGGCATGGAGGAACAAGGGGTTGATCTGCTGTTCACCCTTGCCGGCTCCTATACATGTGTATTTTGGGGCAACCCTGAGGGCAAAATGGCATCTGTGTGCTCAATGCTACAGAATGAGAGCACAATGCTTTAGAGCCTCTCAGAAAATCTAAAGGACAGTTAATATGATTTAAGCCTATATTTAAATTTTATGAGACTCATTTTCAAGGCTAATAACCCAGTTTACTGTGCACAATATCAAATGCAAATTTTATTACTGACTTGGTAAAAACCAAGACGATATTCATTAGCATATCTCAGCACATCACCCTTTTTAGCCAAAAGGTGCACCAGGAGTAACAGTGGGAGTTTTTATATGTGCTGTAAATTACAGTTACTATCTCATTAGATAAACACATTTAAAATCAGGTTATCATTCACTTATATATCAGAAAGTTGTTTGTTCAATTGCAGCTAGTCTCGTATTACAACATATGGTGCATGAAATTCTTAGACTAATAAAATTTCAAGGTGCAGGGAGCTGGTGTCTTGGAAAAAACTGTTTCTGCTCAACGAATGGCTCGATATAATCTGTAATTGCTTTGAAACAATTATGCAGCAGTCTGTTTTGTACTTAATAGTATTTACATCCTTGGGTTTATTAGCAACAAAATCTAAGTGGAACTTGTGAAAGAGAAATTAATTTTTCCACTAAAAGTTGTAAACTTTTAAGTTAAAGATCCAACAGATTGTGGAAATCTAAAATATATGCAATAGTCTCTAATTTAACTTGTTTCTCATTGAAATGTTTCATTACTCTTTTACATACCCATGGTAGATTATCTCATCTACACCCAAGTAATTCCTTACCTGAGTTCCCTTGAACGTTCACCACTGTGGGCACGTTTAGTTTTTTGCTCAATGCGTGTACTCTGGCTTTACAATTTCCTGGAAATACTACACAGCTAATGTCCACATTTATTCTATGAAGTCAGATTGAAAATTCATGCACTTGTGAAGTTTTGTGTGTTTGTAAATTTGTAAGTTTAGGTGTGGTGATTGGAATGTGTGAGTGAGTCCAGTCAGCACTTTGTACTACTTTATATACCAACAATTAAATAAGCAGCTAGGTACACAGCAACACAAAGAGTGGCACGGTCTACACAGAGCAACTGTTACACAGATACATAACAGCTTTGGATCAGACTTTCTTGTGTTACGAACTGCCGGAACTCCAACAGCTTCAAGAAAACTCAGCCAGTTTGCATCATCATTGGGTTATACCTGACTAAAGTACTTCATCTCACCTGCCACGCTGAGCATATCCATATATCCTCCATCTGGTTTCATGCTACATGCTGATAATATACAAATCATCATATACAAATGTAATGTCAGATATGCTATGCCAGCATTCAGCTAGGAGCAACAAACTGCATACTACTGCTTCATTGCATAGCTCCTACTGGGCTTAAATATATGAGACAGTTTGAGGACAGTTAAACATTTGGTGGTTAAGGTGTTTTTCTAGCCTTTTGTTTTTAACAATAAAGAAGATTAAATGCTGTTTTTCCTCACTGTGTTTGAGATGTTTCAGGTTTGCCTCCATCGTGAGCTGTGTCCAACTTTAAAGCAAGGGAGACAGTTGAGTGTTTTGTACAAACATCCATTTTCCTGCCAGCTAACTCTGCACACCGGCTGCAGCAATGCTGGAGTGCAAGTTGTAAGGAAGGCCCTGGGATAAAATTTATTCTCATCCTGCTCAGTACTGCGAACTTCAGGAGGACTCCAACCACATGGCACTACCACCTTTCAGTTCTCCTTGTACTAACATGTTCTTAAGTATTGCAACCAAAATCCCTGCCTTTGACTTCAGGTTTGCTTGTCTGTCTCTGGTGCTATAACTTCACTAATTTGCCTGTTGCTTAATCTGCAATGAACTGCAGTGAATTCATTGCCAAAGCCCTTACTGTCTCACGCTCATGGCATTAGCCGTACCCTTGGAGGATTAGTGCACATGAAACGCCTGTTATTACCATCACCTAGCAGGGTTTGTCAGAGTAACAACATGATAAAACTTCAGGAAATATCCTTACCATCTCTGAAAGTAAATATTTCTCATAGCTGCTTTCAAAGGATCTGCAACAAGGGGCTACTATAAGAAAAAGTTGAGGCAAAGCCTCACAGCCTTCCTGGATATTCCTGATAAGAACTTTGTGAGTTGTTAATAAGAATACCCTTCTGACTGTAAAAAACGCCTTTAAATATCACAATAACAAGAAGCAGGTGTAATCTGATTACATCCCTGCCACTCCGAGGTACACAAAATAAAACCGCAAAAAACATTGAGATCAACACTAAAAAAATCCTCCAGACTGCTTATTGGAAACTAAATCCCAGAACATAACAAATGCAATCTGTTCCCACTCAACTCACTGGCAGTTCTGCAAAGGTGGACCCCCTCCTAGCTCCCCCGCTTACCACTGTGATCTGGAGTCGGGTCCAGGGCTGCTGAAGCATTTTCTAATGAAGAAAAGGCCAAACATAGCTCCTAGGTGTACCTTTGAGATTTCAAGCACATTTGGGCTTCGCTGAGGCTGCCTTCAGGTTACTTCCAACCCACAAGTTTTCTTACATTCCTGTAGAGCAGGGGCACTCTTTTTTTCTTTGTATTCATATAGCACCTACCAAAATGAATGCTGTCTCTGACAAGGTGTCCTAGATCCTGATGAAAAGTAAATAATGTCAATAGTATTGGATGTATTTAGTCCTTGGCACAAATGGTTTGTTGAATGGGATTAATGTAGTTGCCATTTAATAGCATCTACAAATGAGTATAAATAGAGTGGAAGCAGGTTCCTGCTGTTCAGGGTATATGAATATGGTTTCATCAATCAGTCATTCTCTATACCAGTTGTTTTTTCCAGATGAATGTTTCCTAGATTTTATTCAGTAAATATTACCTCATCAAGCTATGCCTGCACATACTAATGATGGGAGAAGTGAGGTTTAGGGAAGGCATCCATTAAATAAAGATACTTTTGGCCACAGGCAGTATGGCCAAGCAAACACTAGTAAGCGTGGATGCAGATGTAGTGGGGCTGCGTAAAGGTTCACAGCTAAATGAACACTGGGCTGTGCTAATGGATGCTAAAAATCCCTGATTATTTGTGCTAATAATGGAAGTAGACAGAAAACGCTTCATAAATAGTTTCTCTGGCAACCCCAAATATCTGTTCCACTCTTCCAGCCTTTTTGACTGGTATTTTGCAAAGTTCTTGCAAAATGATAATAAAAAATACAGACACTTTCCAGATGCTGTATGCATTTTTGGTATCCTTGGCCAGTTTGAGCCAGGAGCAACCCTTCTCGGAGGGACTGAGGATGGCACTTTGACTCGGGTGGGCTGTTAACAGCTCACAAGTCCATGCACCCTACAGCTGCCCCTAGGTCGCCCCACCAGTTCAGCAGATGTCTTGTCCTGTCCCTGTGGCGAGGCAGCCCAACAGTGGTCACAAATCCTGGACCAGCCCCCGAGACCTGCCGGATGCTCCACGCTTCCCAGCAGATCAGCTGGCGGGAGGAAAGGAGCTGTTTTCACACCAGGAGCTGTGGTTTTACCCACGCAGAGAGAAGGTTGTCATCCAGCTCCACTGCTGTGGGGAGGAAACAAAACCCTTTTTTTTTCTTTCTTTTTTTTTTTTTTTTCTTTGCTTGTTTGTTTTAGTAACAGCTACTTAAATAAAGTCATAGCAGTCAGAGCCGAGCCTGGCTAAACTGCAAAGCCCAGCAACTTCCTGCGTTTCCTCCCAAACTCACAGAAATTGAACACTAAACCAAGCAGTGCCATCTATTGACCGCATGGGCTGCAGCGCAGCCCTGTGCCCTCTCCGCTGGCAGGGTGTCCTTGCCCCTGCTATAGGCCACAGCCCTGCTCCCCCCAGCTGGAGCAGGGAGTGGGGGGGATGCAGGTGCAGCGCTCCTCTGCCTTCCCACCCCATGCTCTGCACTCCCCAGTCCTTTTCGCCTCGCATTTCTTCCCTGCCATCCATCACCACCTTGCCTCTCTGTCACTCTGCCACCACGGCTGTCACCCCGTTGTGACTAAGGTAGAGAAAAATGAGCCGTTTAAGCACAGCGGTCTCTGGGATGTTCAGAAACATGGGACAAATTAACGAAGTGTGAGAAATTAGAGTGCATAAATCTAAGAGCTTTAAATCATCATGCAGCTGCTCTTATTCAGAAGCAGAGCAATCCGAGAGCTGCAGTTTAGCCTTTCTCAGTTGGCCCCACTTTCCTGGGGGATGTTGGCATCCACTTCAGCCTCCATGTCTTCATCCTACCTTGTGGTTAATTCACCTCACCATGCCTTAGTGTCTTCTTTCAGAAAAACCCTACCTTACCCTTTTCCTTTTCATCCCAGCTTACAGGTGACTCTAGTGGAAACTGTAGGAATTTATTTGAGCTACAACTCTTAACATGAATTTTGTGACTTTTCCGCAGCTAGTTGTCTCATCCAAAATCCTAAATTGTATTCCCTCCACTGTGGAGGAGGAAAGGCAACACCACCAACTCCAGATACATGAAGTCATACAGAGACATTAAAAGATGGGTTAAAAATGTAACAAAGTTTGTTGGCTTGCAATGAAGTTATCCTTCTTGTCTGTAATTAACTTCATGAACATAATTATGTTATATCCCAAACATAACACCAGAGAGAACCTGATGCAGGTGGCAGGATGTTCCTGATGCAATGTTGTAGCTAAAAGCTCCATTTTTGCACTGATAAAAATGATCACCAGCCTGTTTCCTTTTTCCCCACACATACAGGTTGGGTCGTATTTGAGTCTTTAAGTTATACCACCAGGATCACCTACTTGTAATAGTATGCCCCAGATCACTGGGATATTAAAGTCATTGATTTGTTTTTCAGAATGATATACAGATATGAGAGATGAACAGATCCAAATTTGACAAAAAGGCACACAGAAATTATCAAATGGGTAAGATTGTTGCATACTGTAACCCACTATCCCTTCTTATACAACAACAGCAAAAAAAATTCTGGAGAAACATTCAGATGAATACCCTATGAACTATTTTGCAGTTGCAGCAATTTAGATGTTAGCTTGTGTTTTGAATTAGAAAATCATTATTATTTCAATTTTTGTAATTGTAATGTGAGATGTTGTTCTTATTTGTACTGTTATTCTGGCAGGCTCCTGAGATAATGAAATCCACATCAAGACGTGCATCTCCCACAACAGTCTCGGAGACCTTAACTGTTTGATTAGTGCTAAGTTTACCATCTTTCTTTCCTTTACAGAAAGAGGTGTTACCAACCCAGCCTCATTACAGCTTTCTTCATATTTGCTGTTTTTTTATTCTTAAACCAGAACGCATTATTTATAATCTCTGGGATCTGGAAAGCCCCAGACTTTTTGATATTCCTTCCTAGGTTTTCTGCTAGTCTTTTGTTATTCTCAGGGTGGCAGCATGGGTAATGTTGTAACACTCTAGTAACCCTTAATAAAAATTATTTGACCTGAGAAAACACACTGATTCTTGTTCAACCAGCCATCTTCCTTGCTGTCTTAGAAATAGAAGGAGCTGGTAGTCCCTCTTTGTGGTCCTCAAGAAAGCACAGCACACTTCTGATATGATCATGTGCCAGCACTTTAGTTCAAGGCACTGGAATGACAGATGGTTTATTTTGTCAGCACAGACATTGTTTTGTGATAATGCCTAAAATTATGTTGCTCATAATTCAAATAGGAAATACTTAATTTGATTTGAGGCTCTGAAATTGTCTCAAGTGTGATCTATCTAACCTATTTCACCTATATACATTTCCATTATTCAAGACTGTGGAAACAATAATTTCTCTGCACCACTATCACGGAAGTTAACTCTCCTGACATCCCAAGTTTTGCTGAGCAAGGAAGGAAGAGTGGCTTTGTGCATGCTTGAGAAGAGCAAGGGAAACCATGACGTTATGACATCTACCAGTTGCTCAAAATGCAAGAATGAAAAACTCAAAGCAGTGCTAACTGAATATGCAGGTATGCCATATCTGGGAAATGGGATTTGTATGCATATTAAGGTTTATTACATGAAGATGACAAAAATGAGTGATCTCCCCTTTTTTGTAGTGCAGCACATCATCTTGTGACCTGTGACTTGTGATTGCTGTGACAGTGATTTTCAAAGTAACATCTGGAAATTATTTCATTTAGTTTATAGTCGTCTTTCAAGGCAGTTTAAAGCAAAGAAAAGAGGCAATTTCATGTGATTACTACAGATAGTTTCCATGACTGAATCACTGCAACTTTGAAAACAAAAGCCACTTTGAGAGCTTCTAACCTTAGCAAAGTCTTCAGGAAACCTGATCCTTTCTGGCCGTGGGTTTGGAGTTTGGGTGGCTTTTTTAAACTGATGATACCTGTTGCATCTTGTAGGCAACATTTTTCCACTCCACAAATGGTCTTGACACCTTGTAACAAACCTTCAGTTAACTTTATTACGCTATCTGTCTGTCTTCAAATGATGCATAAGTTTAATCACTCTGCAGTCCACTTCTGTTTAGACTCGGAAACATTTTTCCTTGCAGAATCAGGCATGGTGGCTCACCGTTTCTCTGCTCTAAGTACTCAAGTCCTAATACACAAGCTTCACAGAAGTTACCAAGGAGCTGAGGGACCCCAGGAGCTGGATAGCATTCTTGTCTTTATATTACCATTTTGCAACAGGAGATATTAATGTCACAGCTTCATTTTTCTTGCCATCCTTAAAGACATCTCTAAAGTAGTGCTGTGTGGCATTCCCTGGTTAGTACTGTTAGGTACTTCCATTTCTGTAAGAAAGTACCAACCATCTTCTCTGCTCCCTCACTGCTATAGTCGATGAGGCCATACCACATTACCAACATGGAATTTGCTTGTACCAACAGATGGATGACAGCAAGGGGAAGGCTTCCCATCAGTGCCATGGCCTGTGTGCAACTAAGTATTTGTACTGAACACCGAATATTACCAAATTCTGTCATCTCCATTCAGGATCAGAAATTAGATATGTGTCATCGCTCCCAGGTTTCACTACTTTACACTTGCCATTGTGTGGGAATGCTGAGTTGCTAACTAGCAGTGAGTTGTGCCCCATGCCAGGTGGTCAGTTATCCCTCTTAGGAGGAGCTGGAAGCTGGGTTGTAGCAACCAAGAATGATGTAGAGGCATAGTCTTGACTCAGATGAAGACTGCTAGGCATTGCCAAGTACCAAGTCGTCCAGGTGAGCAGATGGGAAGAGGCAGAATGGTCGAGGTCTCCCAAGGACAAAGTGACTGACCTGCCTGGGGTCCTTTCCCAAATAGGTAGGAACCGCAGTCCCTCGTGAAGGGACTCTTCCTCACAGGAATGAAAGGGATGAAGTGGAAATTACTACTCAAGAGGGCTTACTCATCTTTCTTCTAGCACATCCTCTTGCTTGTCCTATGAGGGGCTGCATTTCTGTATGTCCTGCCATATTTTAAATCATGAAGATTACAAGGGCTCTCTCACTTCTTTCATGCCACTCCTTCAAAGCCAGACAGACTCACTGCTAGGAAGTGCTTCCTTTCTTTTGATCAGCTCCGTCGTGCTGTAGACAGAAGTGGACTCTTTCGGGAAACATATTTGTCACCTTGTGGAAAAAGACAATTTTTAAAATTCCAAAAAAGCCCAAAGTTTCAAGTGTTTCCCATTTATACTGCCAAGTTGTTATTCTCAAACCAACAGATATGCAGGATTTTCCTTTTGGCACATCCTGTAATAAACTTGCTGCGTGACACGACATTTTGTTTCTCCAGACTGGAATTAGGCTCCTGTGTTGGGTTTAGAAGAAGTGCTCTAGCTTCATTTGGGGTCTGAGGTTTGAAGCAGGACAGCTCTTGTTGACTGTTCCCAACTCAGCAAAGGACTTGTTTGATGGTTAAAATCCATGTCCGTACACAGTTCCCAACAACATCTGCCCATCTGTCTGTCTGTCTGTCTCTCTCTCTCTCCACCCAGCTATCACTCCATCCAGTTATCTACCCATCCATCCATCTGGCTATCCAGCTGTTTATGTCAGCTGCTGTCCTCAATATTTTTTTCACTGAAAGAGCCAGGGAGAGGGCAGGGAAAACTTAGTGATTAAGCAACTGAGAGCCTAAAGAAGGGGGGGGACACACTGCAATTCTTGCCCAGGGCCCACCTTAGCCTAACGGCGGGGCTGAGGGGGTTCTCTCTTCTGCCCGAGGGCTGGATGCTCTTAGGGAAAGGGCCTTAAGGAGTGGTTAAGGGAAATCAGAACGAGTGCTGAAATAATTTCTTCCACACAAATCGTTCTGCCAAATCGTTCTGCCTTCTGTAGTTCCTAGGGGTCAATTACATTTGTGTAAGGCTCTTGTGTTGTTGGATGGATTGTATTTGCCCAAGAAAAACTACTTCCCTTCACCCTGACCCACAGGTTTGCCAGTTTAAGGAGCCCTGCCACAGAATCCCCATGCTGCCTTAGTTTCCCAGAACTCCCCTGCCAAGGGGTTTTCCACACGAAAGGCAACAAGGTCACAATTTTTTTTAAAAAAGTTGATCTTTATTAACTTCAGCCACAACATGTACTGATGGAATTTCTGATTATCTGAAAAAAAACTTTACATCAGCAACATAATTCATCTTCCCCGGTCCCCTATTCCCATCTCCAAAAAAAAAGTACTGCAGTAGCATCTCTAAGCAAGGGTATAAAAGATGAATGAAAAACAGTAAAAAAACCAAGCTTTGTTTGATGCTGTAAGACAACAAACAGCAAGAGAATAACTTCAAGCTTTAAATTACTTTACTTTGGCACTCCAAACAGCAATGAGAGATGTTTTTTCCTTTTAATTTTACAAGCTGCTTTTAAAACCTGAGTTAAAATTCCCAGAGCTTATCTTGCTATCGCATTTTCAAGGCAGACGTCCTCCCACTTCAGAATCGGCTCTTCTCACAGCTCTCCTCTCCACGCTTGAAACCGTGCAAATTCTGCACATGAAGCACACGCTCAGGTACAAACACCTCCGCCAGCTCCGCAGCAGGCTTCGGGTGACAACTGCAAGCAGCAAGGAGAGCCATGGCCAGTTAGCAGCACGTGGAGTAAAAGCAATGTGCTCTTTGTGGCGGGTGGAGAACGGTGAGATGTGGGGACTGCAGCTGCACCCAGCACCCGGCTGCAGAGGGGAGGGCAGTGGATGGACCAACAGACAGACTGATGGACAGTCGCCTGCAGAAAAACACAACCCACCAAAACAGGGGAAGGTGTCTAATTAAGAGCACCCCCCTTCCCTGAAAAGCTGTCACTAGGTAAGCAAAACTGTTTAAAACATGTTCATCATTAAAGTGTCCCCTGACAGCAGGATGCAGCAGCAGACTCGGTGACAGAAGGGAGAAGAAGAGAGGCATATGGCCCCCAGCCCCATCCCCTGCTGACAAGCTGCCTAGCTGCAAGCCCCCTTTTCACTGTCGTCCGTGTGCGCAGCAGATTGCAGTGGCCCAACTTTCCCATCTGCATCCCAGGCCTGTTCCCCTGACAATGTGGCAGCCATGCAGTTTTCATCGGGGCTGGGTGCAGGAGAGGGGGAGCCTGCGGGGAGGGGAGGGCTGAGAGAAGGAGGAGGGGGAGATATTAACAACCAATAATCACAATGCTATCCATAATGCATTGTCTTCATGAGATTACATGGTATATTTCCAGTGGGGATTAGCCCATCCATCACAGCCCTTTATTGGCCCTTTTTTTGTTGTATAAAGCCCAAACACTGCCGTAAAATTCTAAACCACTTAATTGCTGCGCTGTAAAAATTTGCATATCAGAGATATGTCATTCCTTCGTTAAATGGAGCCAGGCATTTGTTACAAGGTCCTAACAATTGCACAAGAGCACCTCAGAAAAAAGGTCACCTCTTGGCATTATGCAAAGTTCTCCGCTGAATTTTAATCTGCAGCAATCACACATTTAAATGTATTGCAACCTAATGGGTTTTGATTTGGGGTGATTCAACATCCTCGGGTGCACAGACTCCCTCTGTCTGATCAGACAAAGTGAGTGGTGTGATGGTGGTGGCTCACCTTCTGTTTCCGTAAGGCCTGCAAGCTTGGATCCCAAAATGTTTCTTCATAAACGAAACTGTGAACCTTGGTGCAAATTTTCTGCAAATATATTTACAGTGGTGTTCTAATTTCTTAGATTAATGGCAAGTTCTGTAGAAACTGCTACAGCCATTGCATTGCCACTTCAAATATTCATCATTAAAAGCAACCTGAAGTTAGATGGTTATGCATATGTACTAACAAAAAGGATCATTATAATAATGAGCAGCTTTTATTTTGTACTTTTAAGCCATAGATCTGAAAGATGTGCTTTACAGAAGCAAGAAAATATCATTGTCTGGATTTTGCATGTTCAGAAACTGGCTCTGGAGAGCTGGTTTGAAGCTGGAGGCACCCTGGAGACCCTGATGGCAAGCACTGCAGTCCTGACAGTCCTGCTTTCTCCCCACTGCTTGCTAAGGACTGAGAGTAACAGCAAGTCTTTAACATGTGGTCAGGTCCTTGCTCCATACCTTCTCCATTAATTGCAGCAGATGTTCCTTAGATATGGCTTCAATCCACATGGTAATGTTTCAGTTTTGTCTGTATTTTAAGAGTATGTTCAATCCAGATAATTTCACCGCCATGTAGCACAACGCCACAAGAAGTTGCACAATGAGAGAGGTGCAGGTCAGGTATTTTTCTCGCAAAACAAAGCCTAGAAGCTGGATCTTTTTCCTGTGCAATAGCAGGGAACACCAATTCTCATCTTGTTGGGAAACTATAAACCAAGGAGGTGACTGGAGCAGCCTAAAGGTATTTTTAAAGTCACATACAGATATGGGGGTCAAAGCCTCTGTCGCAGGACCTGGTGAGAACCCTGGCATAACAGGAGAGCCCTCTGCAAGCCCTGGTATAAAAAATAGGAGAGAACAAGGAGAAATTCTGGGCTGTGTGTACCTGGCACCTTGCCTTGAGCTGGCATGGGCTGAGGCAGTGTGAGTAACTTTGAAGACTGTTCAAATTAAAGGCAGTGTCCATCACAGTGAGGATCCAAAGCACTTTAAGTATCTTTTAGTTATCCAGTCTGTTCTGCTTTCCCCCAGCTCTCTCCCCACCCACAACTGTCTGTGCCTCTACACGGGACACAAACATACCTGCCTCTAGACATCTGAGCCATCCTCATTGCCTGTCCTACAAATATCTTCAGATTCAGCCTATTCATATGCTTTTGGATGTGGGTAAGTGAGATATGTTGTCTTCCAAGTGACTGCCACGCTCACTTTCTGTAGTAACTGAAAATTTCCTCCAAGAAGGAAAGAAGCACGTCCAAGAAGCACCATGGTGGTGTTAGCATTGATGTGTCTAACATGTGAGAGGGACAATGGCAAGCAGATCCTGCAGGTGTTCTCCAAGTGCACCAGAAAGATAAAAGGCTTACCAGTCCCTTCTAGGAGTTCAAACTCTGTCTCTTTTTCCAGGTGAGACAGAGGTAGGTGGGAAGGGAGGAGATGGCCAACAAGGACTTCCAGCTCCTGCCTGTGTGCAGGAGGTCAGTGTAAGAACCCGCTGAAGCCATGTCAACTTTTTGAGCCTTCCTCAATGCACACAGATAGCCCTGTCCTCTGACCAAAATGAATGTCTTATGGGTATTATTCCCCCAGGAGGAAGTAGATTAAGAAGAGTGTGTCACATAACCTGAACCTGCTGCAGAAACTCACATGCCTTCCTCATCAGAAAGCAAGAGGCAGAGTTAATGTACTGCTGTTACTGGAATCAAAGCAATTGCTTTCCTTCAAGGCATCTTGCTTAGCTTTGTAACCCAGCCTGTCAATTCCAGGACCCTGGTAACATACTGCATCACCTCAGGAAATTTTCTTGTAATGCTCCTATTTCAGCAAGCCATTTATATTTTATGGTATCTATTTTACATGTTCATTTCCCAGACATTTTTCTTTCTACCGATAAGTACGTTTTTCAGGTGTGCACCTCTTACCAGTGCTGTAAGCACTCATATTTAAAATCAACCTTACACCGTATTTAATCACTACACTATGATGGTTTTATTATTATTACATTTTAATCTGGCAGGTGGTTTATTAACCAGAAAGAATTCTAACAAGCAACCCAAATGTTCTAACATAATAAAAACATCGTATCTTTGTTTTCTTTTTTAATTAACAACTAACATCAATGCAAACTTCTTGTCCTACATGTGAACTCAGCCACAGTAGATTCACTTTTATCTGAGCTCTTGATTAAGCAGGCCTCCTACAAAGTAGCCCCACGTACCTTTCCTGACAGACATTTCAGCCTTTGCCCTCCTGTTGATGGAGCCCTCTCCCTCTGTGGCACCAGCACAACTGCTGGTATGGCTGCAGATGTACCAAATCATTCACACAGGAAGAAAACCCTCCAAAAAATTTGACCTAGATTATTCCAGATGTAAAATTCACAGCAGTTGCATAGAATCTCTCAAACCGTCTTATTTTACATCCACAAGCCTATGCCTCTTTCCCACCACTATCTCTGTTTTACAGAAGGAGAAGCAGAGTCTGATCCAGCCAAGGTTTTCCAGCACTGCAGTGACAGCTGGAAATGGGACTGGGGTCCCTCAGGGAAGCACCATGTATGACCCCAAGGGCCATTACTTTTCCTCCTCCTCCATCCTCCAAAAGCTTCCAGCCCTCAAGAGCAAGCTCCCAAAATCCTAGGGACAGTCTGCAGAGCTCAGTGGATCCCGGAGTGGGGTTGTCAAAGGACAGAACTGGAGGTTGGTTTGCCAGCTGCCCTCCCTGAAGAGCTCATCACCCACTGACATTTACACCTGCCGTGGAAATACATTGGTTACCACAGCTTATCTCCCATTCCATCTTCTGCTTCTCTCTCTCGTATTCTGCCCATATCAGACGCAGAGCAGCATTCCCACTGCCTTCAGTGAGGTTTGAGACAGGGCTAAGTCATCTCTAAGTGCAATTTATTTTATCCTTATTGAGCATTATTAATGTTTCTATTAGGACTGAACAAATTATGTAACAATGTAATTCCTTTTCTCCTGCTTGATTCATTATTCAAAATTATCCAGACAAGAATTTATGTGAATTATTCTGCAATTAACTTGCCATGAGTTTCTTGCAAATACCCACTGAACAGTATCTGAACTCTCTTGATTGGTTCCAAAGGTCTGATGGGGGATTGGGGTCAGACCCAATACTGGCAAATTTTAGGGAATGTCTGCATAAGAATATGGGCTATTTCCATTAAATTAGTACATCATCCTATGAGAGATCTTTAACTTTGCTTTTCAAATGTGGTGTTTTTAGTTTTTGGTTTTTTTTTCCCTGTGATTTACCATAAATCTGTTTTTAACCATATTAAGGTAAATCAACCCAATCTGCGTTACCTAAAAATAATTTCCATGTGCTTTGTGCACAGTTTTAAACAAATCAGTGGAAAGCCACAGCTTTAGTTAAGTTTAGTCAACACTGCAAGTAAATAAATTCCCCTGAACCAGGTTTCCAATGTGATAGTTCCATTTTGCACCATCAGCACCTGTTTCCCATGACTTTAATCCATTTTTTTAACATGTGATGTTTTGCATCTGTCCCAAAGCCTTCTGAACTCAGTTAAAAAGTTCCCTCAACATTGATGACATCTGGATCTGTTCAACTTACACTTAAGTGTCTTATGTGATCTGGAAGGCCAGAAATATAGCAGATAGAAATGGCCACCACGCTGTTGACTGCAGGTCCAGTCTGACTTGCAGCACCTGAGGTCTGAGGTCCCAGGCAGAGCAGCACAGCTGATGGGAACAGCTGGAGAAACACTTGGTGACGCAGGATATTCCTTCAGAGGCCTTGTATTAATTTGTGACCAGACCCATATTCATTACATTTTTCATTAGTTCCTAGCAAATGTGTCTTTATAAGCTCTTTTTAAAGAAATAAAGTAACTGTCTTACTAAATGCATCGTGACTAAATTTGTGGTAATGGGAACTGGCCCTTTCTTAACTTCCTGGGTCTATAAACATTAACACGCTCATAAATATACTGGCATTTAGACACAAGACCCACTAAAAGCCTTTGAGGATACTGTTCACCGTTTTGCACAAACATATTCCTGTCATTATTAGTCTTGTAATGAAAAACCTTTTAACAATGCTAATTGCAGGTTTTACCACCATAACTTTGGCTTCTTCAAAGCTGCTTGCTGAATGTGTAACTACTGGAAATGCTGGAGATTGGGTGGGTCAAACAACCCTGCAAGATTTCTCATGGCACAAGTGAGTAAGAGGCAGTGAGTTAAGAGGCAGGGAAAATATAAACCCCCAATATACGAACAGACCACAGAAAAGTAAGCAGCTTACAGGCACTGGAAGAAAGCCTGTCCTGTGCTGCTACTTCAAAACCAACACTCCCCAGCAAGGCCCACTAACACTTCACGCTGCAAAGCCCATCTTCTCTGCTCCCTCCCCTAGCTGCTCAGTGAACAACTCTTACCACCGCAACCTAGCGCACTTTCACAAATAATTAACTGGAACTGGGTTCATTAGGTAAAACAGGGGGTAAGCAGACATGGGAGTGTCACACCAGCCTCTGATATGGAAAGGAAGGTGAAGATGATTCATAATCCATTGAGGTACGGGATGGGGTCAAGGTTCACGTATTACAGCAGTCACCAAGGTGTAGAAATACAATAATAAAGTTCCACAACTGTCCTATTAACATACTGGATTTGATTTGGGTCCATTATATTTCATCAAATAGTTTACAAAGCACCCAGCATAAAACATCATCATAATTGTAATCATATATTTGGTGGTTTAACGCGTACACCATAATGTACCATTAGTTACACAAATAACTAATAATTTGCTAATGACAATATTATGTTAAGTCAGTTTAGGGGCAATTAAAGTGAGTGATATTTACATATGCCTAATGAATCACAGTCGATGGCAGATTAAGAGATTCTAATGAATATTCATCCAGACATTCGCAACCAGCTTCATAGTTTATAAACTGAATTATGGTTGATTTGCCCTTTTAAAAATGAATATGTGAGTATCTTCTGCATGGGAAGAATGAACAATTGGGGCTGATTGTAAAATTTTTTTTTAAGCAATGTACTGGTCAGGACACAAAACATTTTTATGCACTCTCATACCCTTGGCTTCTCAGCTCTTTTTATATCACATATCAGCATTGATGAACTATCTCCATTTTCATTCTTACCCACGACATGAAATATAGAAATTGTTTTGTGTTGAATTAAATGCAATAGAAGTTTTATGCAGCCTCACTAAGGAAATAATTGCACAGGTAGCAGAGTAGAAAAAGTCTCTCCGCTATAACAACATTCTGCTTAGAATGTAGCCTTTATGCACGCTCACTTGAGTGACTGACCAAAATATCATTCAGTTAAAAGGAAGCTGTATAAGGTTCTTGTAGGATGAAATTAGAGTTACTTTGCTACTTCCTATGCCAGAAGTTTCTACTACTGTTAATATCAATCATATTGGTAGCAGTAATAATAATAGCTAAGAGCAAGAGATACAGCTTTATGTTTTGGCTATCAGATTTCAGAGTGAACTCAGAGAAATGTGAAGTATTTAATGTTCATACACAGACTTCTCGGAAATCCCTGTGAAGTGTTGGTGTGGTTCTGAAGTAGTCCTTCATGAGAGACGTATTTAGTTTTATCCAAATTGGTCTATGTTCAGGACAAGTCCAACTATAGCTGGGAAAAACATTGCTGCGATTCAACCACAGGACGCTGTAATTATAACACAGAGTTAAAGAACATGCGGCTGTAATAAATTATTTCACCCTTCTGTTTGCTCTGACCTAACCAGGTTAGCAGATTTACCTAGAAGTCCTGTTTTCCACAACATTACAGAAAGTTTGCTGACTATTTAGCTTTTTTCAGACACATTTCTTATCGAAAAAAACAGCTTTAATTTTTCAATAAAAACTGAAAATGCAGCAACAAGTACAACATGGATTTTTGAAAAACCCATTTCAGTAAAAATTATTCTAGTCCAGTACTTTGGTTTCTGAAATTTTTGAAACATTACTATAATATTTGTTCTTTTTTTGGCATTTTTAGGAAAAGAGAAACTTGCATTAAAATAATATTTTTGATTAAAAATATCATTCCTGTTTTCATTTCCTTTTTCATGACAATTACCTTTCAGCAACAGGAACCAAATTCAGTTAAGATCTTTAGTACTTTTAAATAACAGTGGTGCTACAGTTTAATCAGTTCCCTGTTTCCTTCTCATCTGCATTTCCTCAATGCAGTGTTTTGTAAGAGGATGGCCAGCTAATACAGCTTGAGAGGAATACTCTAAGGCCTGTACTGACTTATCAGAAGTACTTGAATTTATTATAATGATGTGCCTTCGGCTTTTTCCAAGGCTTTTCTTCTTCCCTAAAACAGGTCTGTTTCTGAGGTGTTAAAATGACAGCTCAAGCTAGGTTACTTTCAAAATCTCTGTAACTTCACCCTAAGAAGCCATTTACTAATTTTGTTTAAAACTTATTGACCTTCTAAATGCTAAACCTTACACAGTACGTAGCCAACAAGAATACAAGTTATTTTATCCTTCCCTCCATGTTTCTCTCTCCTTAAAGGAATTAAGCTGGCAATAACTTCAAAGCTCCCAAAGCCTGGACTTTACTGCCATCACATTGCATCGAGATCATTGTCCTCATCTTATTGTTTCAGCTTCAGTGCATCTGTGTGCTTTACCTCTGCACATTTGCTTTCTCACCATACAGAGACAATCTGTAGCGCTCATACTGCTGGCAACTGGATCATTTCAGAAACTTCCACCTCTTACATCTAGCAACCCTGACCACCCTTACCTATTGCAACAGTTCATAGAAGTGTCATGAATAACTTGATCTGTCATTCAAATACTGATGTCCTGTGAGCTTAAGTAGGCTCTACACTTGTTTCCAAAAGCATAAGGCTTTTACCTTTTTTGCTGTCTATTATAGAAGTCACCCATCTTTCTCTCTCACCCTCACTGCCCAAACCCATGGGCTCTCTTCTTCAACCATTACTCTCAGAAGCACGTTCAAGGAACCAGTGGCAGGATTGGTTCACATTTTAGAATTTATTGACATTACTATATACTTCTGGGTTGAGAACAGTCTCAAAATACACGGATCCCCACTTTTCAAACTAAAGACTTCTGTGATCTTTCTGTTGCCACACACAGTGCAGGCATGTCTCTTCTTGACGGTCAAAACCTGTGTTAATATTTGTGAGAATATTGTACCTATCTCTGTACACAGGATAAAATCTTACAGTTCCTGACAGGCTCAGCCTGTAACAAGGGCTAACAGCACTTCTTAACTGCAACAGGATCAGGAGTTCACCCAAGTCCATTATTGCTATTGCCTGTATTACTGGAGTGTTAAAGAGACACAGGCATTTCACAGGGTTATGTTGTCCATGGACACTGGACACAGAAAAAGATGATTCCTCCCTCAGCAGATTTACTGCTTAAAAATTGTTTTGCTTGTTTGATTTCTCACACATTCAGTGGTCCAACGAGCCTCAGGGTTTCTTCTTAAAATGCAAATTGTAGTAATTATGGGCCAGATGTAAAAGAAGCAGAGTAGCCTGGTGAATGAGCCTTACTGTACAGCTAAGAGACCAAAAAACAAGGGCTGTCTGTTTTACACAAGATCTGCTTAGAAAATAAACAAAATGACTTGACTAGAGTAATCTGGGAAACATGAAGGCAGGCATCTGGGGGCTTCCCTGTCTGATCTTATCCACCAACCTCCTTTTAACCTCTAATTTGTAAAGAAGTTGTGGAGAAGCACTTAGGTATGACAGTAATGACTGCAATTTACTGTAGCCTGTGAGAAAATGGGGTCAGAGCAAAGGTTAAAAACCAAACAAACACTGGATAAAATAATCTGCATGCTGAATAATTTTTACCCTGGTTTGAAGCATGTGAAGTCTCCTTAATTACACCTCTTACCCTGAACTCTGCAGCTACTGATTATACCCTCTTCTTCACCCCCTCCCTTCCAAACCTCCCCAAGCCCACTGCCTGACTGGGACCTAATTACTTTCCCTTATAAAGTATAGGGAGATGAGTGCACTGGTAATACTGCTTCTGCAAACTCCTGATGCAGGGAGATGAGGGAAGCAAAAGAAACTAGAAGCTGAAGAAAAAAGCTCATTTGGGTTAACACTGGCACTGGAGATGGGCACTGCTTCAACAGGTGCAATCCTACATCCCTCCCGGTCTCCTACAGCAGATGAGAGAACTGAAAGGCATTTAATGAGCCTCATTCTAACCTGTGTGGAATAATCTTCCTGCTAATCTTCTAACTGGTTTCCATCCATCTAGCAAGAGCGGTGCTTAAATATCTTGTTTGCACTTTACTAGCTGCAGATAGTAAATGTTTCATGAGCCACTGAGCTTGCAGCATTACTATTTTATTAGAACGCTGAATATCTTGTGATCATTGCTGTCTTACCAGCAAATTTTATCTAAACAAAAATTGCCTCCATACTTCTTGTGAATGACAATTTGGTAGTCTGATGGATGCTGTTGTTTCAGCTTGTTTTACATCAACAGTTTGAAAATAGCCCTTCTGCCTTGCTGAGATGCAGTGTTCTGCACATTCACATCATGAGTATATCCAATTTGGTTCCTAAAGAAGGGGAAGACGTCCTGTCAGCCTTGGGTCCTGGTGTTAAACACATGTTAAAGGCTCTCCTGCCCCTGAAATACAGAAAAGGTTTTCCTAAATTGAGTATTCCCCATGGTGTTCTCTCTTCATTCAAACGGCACCGCAGCATTACCAAATAGAGAAACTAGACTGGAGTAACATCAAACACTGACTGTGAAGGCATAAGACCATCCTCTGGTGCTTTGTTCAGTTCTCACAAATCCTGTGCACCCTTAGTAAAATCTTGTGATGCAGACAAGCTGGTTGAGGAATGAAAATGGCTGGGATTTGTTCATGGTCTCTGTGGAAACTCTTTCATGCAGACCAGGCAGCTGGAACACTCAAGATAAAACCACAGAGATGTTCTGAGTGCACAGTTTCTGTGCAGCCCCAGTGAGAGGTCCCACCAACACTGCAGCTGGTGCAGGGAAGAAGAGAATAGGAGAGCCAAGCAGTTGTCAAGGGGAAAAGGGAGACAGGAACAACTCTGCCTCCCGATGGAATGAATTGCGAGTTAGCTCCCTTGGTTACCCCCTCCCTGTGGATTTTGCCATGGTGAAGGATGAGCAAGAACCAATTCTCTTATCTGGATCTGAACTTCATCAAGTTGTGTCTTTACCTACATCTAGGCTCTGCCCCAAATAGCTCCTGAAATCCCAGACCAGCCCAGGTCCCCTTCTGCGATATGGTGGAGGGAGCAGTTCACATCATTTGCTATTTCATTTTCTTTCATGTCTTAGACATGAGCACTGGGAACAGCTGATGTGGAGAGCTGAGTTTTCAGGATCACTGGATGTATCAGCACAGCCAGCACACTGTAATGTGCCTCAGCACAGCAAGAGGTGCCATCATTCTGCCCGATGTCCTGCTCACACAACCACTCCCACATTGTTAGAGCTCCCATTCTGCCCAGTGCCACCAACTCACACATCGACACAGAGAAAAAGCTCTGCTCTGGTCCTGGTGTTTGCAAACAATGGAGAACTCAAGACTTCCATGTTGAGATAACTATTAAGGGGTGTAATTTCCTCCTTCAGTTCTGGAACAAACAACTGGGATAAAAGAACTGCATAAACCTGGAAATGAAGCTCTCCAGGGACTACACAGCCAAGTGGATGGCATGGGTGGTAATGTACTCAACTTGCCAGCGTGACACTATTCCCTTTCTACAGCAGCCACAGTCACCCTTTCTACCACAGTTTCCCTAATCAGCCCAAAACTAAGGACTCCTATGTCTCCTGCTTCCCCTTCCCACTGCTTTCCCTCTTTCCACCATAATACTGTCAACCCTCCCTGTATAAAGCATGTCCTCCTCTCCCACTGCGTCCTTCTGTGGGACCTGCCCACTCACCCCACGTATTTTGTAACCCCTTCCAATACTCTGCTCCATCACTGAAACAGTTTCCATGATAGAAGTGTACAAGACTGTAACAAACCTACTCATTGGCACTACAGGCACCCACCAAAGTCATTCTGGGAGAAGGGCCTGCTTTCAGGCAAACAGTTGGACAGTAGGCTATATGAGCCTCCTAACTCAAACAACCAGCATGAAAGCATCTTTTGAGTACCAGCCAGCCACTCAAAAGTCACAGGTGAGGTGGATGTCTACCCTGCAGCTCAGGGGCAGGCCAGGCAGTACCAAAAAAAGTTAACTACTGGGCTGCAAAGCAAAGCAAAGCAAAGCAAATCCAGTTCTCAGGATGGTTCTGGTTCTCTTCCTTCTATTAAGGTCCTTATTCAAAGTTAGAAAAAGAAATTTGTTTTCTTATTCAAAGAAAACAAATCTGCAATTCGTTGCCTATTTCATGTGGTGGTTTCCAGTCTGCTTTTCAAGCAGAAGTTAAAATATGCATGTAAGCAATTGGGAGTTTTCTGAATGGAGTATCTCTGTGATTCACTCAGACCCACAGCGACCAGGCACATGGACAGTATGTTCTCCCCAGTGACTGACTTTAGAAATCCCTGGTGCCTGGAGGCCCACTGCAGAGCCAGGATCAGTCTTGAGGGTTTGATGTCAGGTGCCATTCACTAAAGGACATGGCTGCTTCCTAGGCAGTGTTAGGAGGCAAAGCTGCTGCTGCCATCCAGGGCTAAGTATGAGCACACACTGTGAAAGTATTTTGCTACCTTTCTGGCTACTCATTTGACTCTTCAAATTGTCCCCAGAACCTCTGTCTTGTCCAACTGGCTTGATTTGCTCCCATCTGTCCCTCTTCATGTCCTTGATGTCGTTATTTGGAAGGGGCTGGGGCTGGCCTTGCCATACGTACCATTTCACCGTTCAGAGCCAATGCGGGTGCGATGTTTTCCTCCGTAGAAAGCAGAGCCCAAATTCCTCAAAGAACCTGAAATTTCCCAGAGGCTCGGCAGCATCTGCGGCAACTCCACCGCAGGTGACACTTAGCCGGCCAACCTGTAAAAACTAACACCCGAGAGAGAGCAGGCAAGCACCTCGGTTTAAGGCGACGCCGAGGAACAGACTGCGATCCCCCCCACCCTGCGCTCCGCTCCCCGCGCTCCTGTAGCGCCCCCTGGCGGCCTGGCCGGGGTGCCGGTTTTGTTTTGTCTTGGTTTGGGGTTTTTTTTTGGCTGTGAAAGCTGCTTGCGCTGCGATCGGATGGATTTTGCTGCCCAGGCTAAACTGTACCCGGAGAGCCAGCTGAGTGTGTGCCCTGGTTCTCATCCCCGGGTAAAATTAAGATGTAGCAAAAAGCAGATATTTACAAAGCAAGGCCAGTCTGCTTCCTTTTTTTACTGAGGGCAGAGGGAGTCAGACTGTTACAGTGCAATAACTGTTCTCCACTAAAATATTTATGTTCTGCTAAACACAGAAGTTATATAAAACCAGAACAACCCTTTAAATCTGCACAGAAATACCATTCTATAAATGCTTTGTTCTCTTGCGGTGGGGGAATACCCTTTCCACTCACTCCCCAGACAAATCTCTAGCAAAAGAAAAACCTCTAAGGGCTATCTTCAAGGAAATGCTTCCAGCTGCTGTTGTCTTTATTAAAAGAAGTGAAGAAAGAAACAAAAAAAAAAAGTCCCTTCCAACTCCTGGGAGAATCTTCAGCTATTAAAACCACATACCCATTTAGCTCCCAAAAGAAGTTTTTCATAATTGCAAGCAAAGCCTGCAGTTGTACCAACCTCTTGTTGCTTCTCCCTAGTTAGACTGCATGTGATCTCTGTAAAACTGACTCCTCAGTGTTACTTTATGGCTGAGGTTAGAAAGGAGTTTGGTGAGTGCAATAACTAGTTCTGCATCCTGCTATCCACTGGGATACCCAGTGCTCTCTTTTCTGAACGGGGAAGTTAGGGACAGAAGAATTAAATCCTTAGAAGTTGCAGATAAAATGAGAGCAATCTAGCTGGCCAAGAGGCAAGCTCTAGATATGCAAAGAGATATGGGGGAACTGTGTTTGCAAGAGCATGCCTGAACAGAGCTATCTGATTGTAGTCATGATTTCCTAGAAAGACCTGCTGCTACTTGCTGGATGCCAGACAAGGTCATGCAGACCTTGTTTGTCTGGTTTGAGACATGCTCTCTGCAGCAATGCCTTACAGTAGGATCCAGCCAGCACACCTATTCTGGTACTCAGTGCACACAAACAAGACTACTACAACTAGAGCCCCTGAAAGTGAAGAAGGCAAGCTGGCAAGAAACAGAGCTCCACAGATGCTAGATCCATCTTCCACAAGATGAATATCCTTTCAGCATCAGTGTCCACTTAGTCACTTGGATTACAGTAGTAAAACACAAGATAATCTGATTGACAGTATGCAATTTTCTGGATGAAACCCTGCAGTTCTTGGCCAGCCTGAGAGCCTTGGTGAGAAGGGTGATGCCCTCACATTCAGAGGTCCCTTGTCCCCTTCCGCAAGTCCCCGTGTCACTAGCAGCAGGGCAGCAGGGTCTCAGCAGACACGGCACCTTTACTACTGCCTAGCTTGGATCATTAGATAAACCTGGAGACAAGCTCAGTGGCTTCTTTTTGTCATCCTCCATCCGTGACACGAGCTGGTTCTCATTTTAAGATGGTACCACCTAGACTAAGAATACAACCTCCCGCTTGCTCAGAAACAATAGCTAGAGCTGTCAGAACTGAATTTATGAAGTTTATGTGGTATGCCCATGGTGTGAAGTGGTGATCCAAATGTATCTTTCTGCTGCCCCTGCTTGCCCTCATGCACATGTCTCCTTGAGTCTCATTCAAGCCACCAACTTTTAAGTTCAGGCACCCTTGCCCGTTGCAGGCCAGCCTCTCTGAGACCACTTAATTGCTACACCCCCAGGGCCCTGGGGGCTCAGCAGGATCCCCACACACTGCTTCCCCATGGCAGCCTCCCTTCCCCACAGCCAGCAGCCCTGCAGCTGGTCAGAAGGACCTGACGGCCTGGAGAAATAAGCCGAGAGGAACCTCATGAAGGTCAACACAGACTGCAAAGTCGCCCACCTGGTGAGGAATAACCCCACACACTGGTGAGACCCATTCAGTACTGGGGAGGAGCACAAATTCCAGACACCTGCTTGTGGTTAGAGCAACTCAGCAGTTGGCAGATCTGTTGGATCCAGCTGGGGAACAGCATGCTGTAGAGCAATTAGGTAAAGGACAGGGATGTCAACTTAACCCTTCCCTTCAAAGTTTTCCAGGCTTCAGGAAGGCACCTGAACAGGCAATACATCCTTGGTGTACTCAACAGACACAGCAGGTGAGAAAGAAACCAGAAGGATGCTATCCAGTACAGAGGCTGGCTTCTCCTCAGTCATTGCTAGATGCTCCACTTTCTGAAGCCCAGCTGCTGCAGAGATGCACAGCTCACTAGGACTGGTGCTAGGAGCTTGGCCACCCTCCCCAGGCTTAGAGCTTTTTCTTGCACTTGGGATGTGCCTAGTACTTGCCCTTGTTTGGGAACTTTCCTACTTGCTGCAGGAAGATGGATGGATGCAGGGTGCTGCTGCTGAGGCTGCCCAAAGCAGCGTGCCTGTCTGCTCTGCCTCCAGGGATGCATCAAATAGTGCATGCGCACATGGTGCTACTCTCTCCAAGGCCCCAAGTTATTCCCTGCTATGAGTGCTGGAGGAATAATTACTGAGGTGAGACACCAGCAGGAGCAGCTCCTGGGTGCTCTGGAGGCATGGAACCATTGCCCAAGTGAGGATGGGCTGAGAGTGTCACCATTCCTGCAGAGGCCCAGAGTCACAAGCTCTGCATGTGCACGTGTGTGGGGGGGGGGTGCACTCCATCTCCCTCTCTTCCCAACACCTTCTTCCCCAGGAGCTGCTGTGGTGGGTTTACACCCTGTGCTGTGAGATCTGGCAGACGAACCTCCCCTCTAGCCCTGGGTCCCTTGGACAAATTGGTGGATCTGCCACCCCAGTGGCTGGGGCTCACCAGGCTCCACCTGGTCCCCCTTTCGTTTGAGGGTAGTTGGCCTGAAAGCAGCAAGGAGGGTGTCAGCAACGGACCTCAGCTGTGGCTCTGCACTGTCTGAAATGCCTTGTCGGCTTCTGGCATTGCACATGTGCAGGACTCGAGTAACCCAGCCCAGTGAAACCAGTTTCCTCATCCCAGGACCTCTCTGTGAGGAGGAGAACCTGTGTGACAGCATGGGTTAGCACTGACATTTGTCAGGCAAAGCATCTTTATGCAGGTGCCCTTGCCTGGCAGGGCTTCAGAGCTGCTGACATGTTGCTGAACTTTGCACCTTTGCAAAGGGAGGGTCAAGACTGGATTGCAAAGTAGCCTTGGCCAGCTGGCTGTGCTCGGGAGCTCCAGACTCCTCTCCCAGGGCTTCCTGGAGTCTGTGCTACTGATTCATCACTCATAAAGGAGGAGATGGCCATGGTGTGGCACCCTACTGCATGCAGCAGCAGTTCTTCCCCCCGCAGCACTTGCATCAGGAATGTCTACCCAGTGCTGTTATAAGACAGTCAGAGCCACTGGGAACAGCCAGCACCTGGAGTGCACAAAGTCAGAGCAGTTGCCAGCAGTCTGATGGCTGTGCACTTTACTGCAGATACAGGGCAGCCTCGGCGGTGTGCGATATCAGAACTCTGCAGATCCCCAAATTGCTGAGATATTACTGGTCATTGGGCTCTAGCAGCTGCTTCTCAACAGTTCATCACCATCAAAGCAGCTTGGAGCAGGCAGCTCCCCTTGTGCTTGGTGGAGTCAGGGGACCTTACCTTGTCTCATTGAGCTCCACTCTGTAGCAGATCCCTGAGTAATCTGTGCATGGGACAGGGTTAATCTCTTACATGTTCCCGAAGAGCCCAGGAAAACTGCAGTCTCTGCTAAGACAGGAGCTCAGCTACCCGTGGGCAATTTGTGGAGACAAGGGACAAGAGGCACATGGTGCAAGAAAATGACAGCTCCTTTTCTGTGATCCCTGCTGCAGATGGGCCTGTGTTTCTAGAGGTGCCTACTGCATTTCTGTTGAAATAAATCTTAACATTCACCTGGTTCTGGAACTAGGCACATCCCAGTCTGCTGCATAGCAGGTCCTCCGTGGTCCACAGGCAGCCGTACTGATGGTTGCTACCACTGTATCAGAAAACATGGTCCAATGAACTAGCTTAGGGTTTTTCCAGAGGTGGAGACTTCATGATCTTGCAAGGGCTCAGGTTCAAGCTAGTATTCCAGGCAGGCTGGGAGGTATCAGGAAATTTCATATACGTGCCATAGCAAAAGCTTCTGCAGTGATGCAGAGCTCTTCACTCCAATGACAGTTTGGTGCCTACAGAGTCATAGTGCAGGGTATTATTTGGCCATGAATTTTATTAATAAAAACCACCCTATTTTCCAGCCTTCCAGTTTCTGGCAGCTTCCCTCATCTTTTTTTCCTTGTATAATCTAATGTCTATGAATCACTCAAGGCTTTGCCAGTTTCTCTGAAGATAAACAGACTGGGGGCACTTTAGTGTTTGCAGTGTGGCAACGTGACAATCCACACTTCCTCTTGCCAAGGTTTCCACTTTGTGAAAGCTTTGTCTTGTACGCACACTCATTCAGTATGTTACAGGGTAAATGCAATTTATTGGTCATCCACAGGATGTGAGAGAATAGTTTTTGCAACGTACAGCATGAGCTCAAGTAGGAATACAGATGGTACTGGCAAAGGGTTGTACAGTCCAGTTCAATACTGTATAAACTTGCAGAGAGCTACGTGTCCTAAGCCTTACCAGTGACTGAAGGAAGCTTTGTTTTTTCCACCCAGCAGGCAATTCTAGCATCCCCACTGCCCCCTCAGCCACACAATGTCCATGCAGGTGTTTCAAACATCAGACCTTACCAGAGATTGCAGATGGATGAGACTCAGGCTTGCTGCGTCTGCAAACCAAGGTACTTCCAGAGGAGTTTTGATAGCTGCTGGGCAGCCTCACAGGCTGCCGAGGGCACCAGAAGAAGAGGAAAGTCGCTTGCTGTAAGACAGGCTTAAATATGCATAAGATTTAGGATGTACTGTGAAAGGAGTATGATGACAAGATCACTTTCTTCACATGAGTGCATTTTGGACATGGAAAGGTCTTTGAGAGAAGTTGTTTTTCCCAGTACGTGATATATACAACTTGTCATTGCCTGTCTTACAGCAGGGACAGCAGAACGTACTTCTGTCTCTGCGGACTGCAAGGGAGACTTGGCAGCTACCTCAGTGAGGCACTTTCCAGTGCTAGAAGGAGCCAGAGGAGATCTCGCCCCAAGGTCGTTACCTAACTCATAACAAAAAAGGGGAGAGGTTAACAGCGCAGTATTTACTATATGAGTGCAAGTTACGCACTGCTCACGTGAATTAGGGCGTAAAGTCCTAATTAATTGCCTCTTTCATCCCGTGCTGCTCCCTCGTCACGATGACGTCACCCTGCTGCCGTCACGCCTCTCCCGCAGCGGCGGTAGCGAAGCCGTCCCCGGCGCTGCAGTACCGAGCTCTGTCACGGCAGGGCAGCACATGTCACGACAGCGCTCGGCTGGGGCCGGCAGGGAAACACCTTCTGTCGGGACAGGAGCGTTGCGGCAAGCGACAGGAGGAGCCGGTGTCCTGGCAAACCCCGTCTTCCCGGGGGTTTTCCTGGCACAGGTCAGAAAAGGCAGGAGCTGAAGGGTTACACTGCTTTTATCGATAGAAGAAACTGCGTGGCCAAGTCACCCGTTTGTTTTAGTCGTGCAAGAATGATTTTTAACACCTGATAGTACAAGTGTTTCCATAGTCCTGTGCTAAACAGGCACAGGGGAACTGTGCAGGAGAATACAGCAAATATTAAAATAAATAATAAAGCTTGGGGCTGGCTGGTGAACAGGAATTCAGCTGTATGGGAACACAGAGATACAGGTATTTGTTGAGGTTTTGCGTCATTTGGGAAAAATTGAAAAATTCCAGAGAGTTTGTGAGAGTTGGTTTTCTTTCTTACGTGTTGTGTTTTTTTGTGGGGTTTTTTGGGTTGGTTTTTTGTTCGTTTGTTTGTTTTCTTTTGGTGAGTTTTGCAAGAAATTCCTCCCTGCTCTGCCTTGCTCTTCCCCTCTCGCTCAGCTGCTGGTGTCCCTCCCTGTCACACGCAGCGAGAGCCAGGCCAGAGGCTGGTGCTCATGCCCAGTGGCTGCCCGATGCCAGCACTGGCGGGGTGCTTGGCAGAGCCGGGGCAGCCCAAGTGGGGCACACAGCCCCATCCCCATCAGTCAGCCAACCTCTGCTGCCCCAGCAGCCTGGCCGGCACCTGGCTGCCACCAAACCCACTGGGTCAGGAAACCTGTGGGACAAAGGTATCATGTTTTAAATCACCTGAACCCATGACGGATTGCTGCTCTGGGTTGTTTGGCCAAGGTATTTGTAATCTGGTCCAGCCCTGCTCTCTCACCCACAGGGAGTGCCTGCCTGGGGCAGCAGGTCCCTCCTCGCCCTCTCCCACCAGGTGCCCAGCCACCCACCAAGAAAAGCAACCTGTTACACTTCCAGAAAAGTTCTGGTGAATCCAAATTTTCTGACATCTTTTTTTTTCCACCAGAAAAACCACAGTCCTGACAAGGTTGAGTATTACCTAGACACCTTCTGAGCCAGGTTTTGACCAGCGTGTCTTGCAGGGCACAGAATTCTACTGCCTCAGAAACCACATTTCTCTCTCAGTTCTCCATTAGGCTAATTAATGCCGCATTGCTAGATTTCTGTATTTAATTACAGCTATGTACAAGTATATTTAGAGCTGGTATGAAGCAGCCACAACTTGTTTTGTTAGATTTTTGTTACATAAAAGTAGAGATGAGTTGGCTGTTGCAGGAATGAAATAAATTGAGCAAGGATGAAGAGGAGGTGTAAGGTGAGGAATACAGTTGCTTTTTAGGATGCAGTTTGACTGAGAACTGAAGTGTATGCTTTAGTCCATCCCTATTCAGGCCCACATTCAGAAAAGCAATTAGGCACTTAATTAACTTCAAGCACACGGGCTGTTAAGCATGTGTCCAAGTGGTTTGTTGAAAAGGGATAGCATTAAAAGCATGCTTAAAATTAAGCACATACACTCAGCTAATTTCCTTGCTAGCTAAGCACACTTTCTAATCATAATGGAACAAATTCTGCAATGACAGAATGATATCATTCAGAATTACAGCAAGGTCAAAGCTGGCCTTTGGATTTCTGTCCTCCGACAAAAGGAGGAATTAAGCTTGTGAGCAAATAAGAAGAAATCAGATAGGTACTGTGAAGTGCCACCACCGCACACTAAAATGGTATCGTGGGTAGGGTAGGTACAGATATTTAAGAAAGCAGAATATATCTTTCCCATCTCATTAACATTCTCAAGATATTTAAATTTTTTCTTCTTCCGAGGAGAAGTCCAAATGGGAATGTTACTGCTTATTGGGGAAAAAAAAAAAGGCTGCTTGAGTTTTATATTTTGAGTGTTTAGAAGAGCTTATATTTCAAAGCAAAATTGCTTGAAATGAGAAAGAAGGGTTTTTCTAAGAAAAATATTAAAGGAAATAAAAAATTTTCCATCAAAGCTTGTAATTTCCCTCCAAATTGTTCTGGGAGAAATTGATTTTTTTTTTTTTTAATGAAATGAGCATTCCATTTAAAAAAAAAGTCACTAATTTTCCTTAAGTCCTATTTTTCACTTCTGCTAATTAATAACCAGAATGAAAAAAAAAATAAGAGCACTAGAACACACTGTCCCTTTTGCCTTCTCATCCTAATTTGGGCATTGCAACCCCCAGCAGAGATTTGAAAAGAAAAAAAAATCCCAATTCACAAATCAAAATCAGGTCAGTTGAGGCAGAGGATCCTGTGTATTTTCTACAATTATGTGGATACCTCCAGGCGCTGATGAGAAATTATCCCAGTTCCTGAAAATGTAACTAGTGTTAGCATGGGCATACAGACTTGCACAGGAGCTGGGGTGTGACTGCTTCAGATCCCCCTCGCTAGTCCCCGCGAAAGCTTGTCCCATGGCTGCCCTGGACTGGGGGAGGTCTGGGGAGGGGACTGTGGATCCCTTGGTCCCCAGGGATGGGCAATCCCAGCGTGGGGCTGGGACTCAGGGCTGCCAGAAGCCCACCTCCATGCCAGGATGTGCCGCAGTGCTGAGGCAGTGGGTGGACAGGAGGGGGCAAGGATGGTGGGCACTTGCTCTCTGTTGGTGGCAGGGTCTGACCTGGTGGACTTCACCCTGCAGGGGTGATTGTGGGGTTGGCCGACTCAGGTTTATTTCTCCCCCCCTTGCCTATGCTCCCCAGACAAGGAGGAGGAGGTGGCCTTGTGGGCAGGGGATGCCCAGTGTAAGGGTGCTCTGTTGTAGCCCATAGGGCTGCAAGAGAAACTGGGTGAGAGTCAGGAGGGAGAGATTAAATGCATGGAAACCCCACCTGACTCAGGGAGCCACTGAGATGAAAACTGCTCAGTAATGTTTGCCATTTTGCTGGATTTCCCTCTGCCTCCACAGCACACACAGTATTGCATCAGACTGCTCTGAGACCCGTTAGGTCTATGTCAAACTTCACTTCAGACACATTGGCCCACCTTGATTATGGCCAGTCATCTGACATTTAGACCTGACAAAGAGCTTTGACTGAAATAATTACTTCTTCTGGCAATTTGCAGTCATGTCAGAAGGCACCGCTGGTATCAGAGCTGAGTGTTTCCCCTCCCTGGAGCCGATATTGCTCCAGCTCCTCAGCATGGAGCTTTACCCTCCACTTAGCTTGTAGAGTGTGTCTTTAGCAAATGAAAAAAAAGATGTATTTTTTTTTAGAATATCAGAAACTAAATGCTGATATATCCATTCTCCTATCTTGAAAAAACTTCACATTTTACTCCCAGAGATAGGCCCAGCTATTTGTTTTAGTAGATCCCTCGGTTTTAGTAACACAGGTATTGCAACCCATAACTGTTAAAGATCTAGAAAAAATATTTCCCAAAGCTACAGAGATTTTGGTTATAGACCTTTGTAGCTTTTTATTAATAAGTTATATAGTTTTGCTATCAAATGTAACTTGTGATATTAATAAACATAACAACAGTTCCCTAGACAGACCATGACTTTGGGGGAAGGCTATTTTGCTTGTAAAACTGCATGATGCACCCACAGAAGGTAGAAGCACTTGACAATGGTATTGCCATTCATTGTTAACATGATTATTCAGGGCGCAAAACCCAAACATTAGTGAGAAGGGATCATATATTGTCCCTATTGGTCTTCAAAGGAAAGAGGCTGCTTTCAAAACACAACAGTGCCATTGTTGTCCCATTTGGTTACACCTGGGATCCCCTCCGATCACTTGACAACACTGTGAAGCAAAGTCGGGTAATTCCAGGATTCCTGAGATAGGCGGTGTTAATATCTTGGCTTCTTTTAAGATTTCCAGGCCTGCTTTCCATTTCTTTTATGGAAAGCACAAAGTTCAAAAATCAAGTGAACAAACCTCATTCTAGTCCAAAAATGACTCAAAAGTATGTTTTCTTTTGTTAATAAGTATCATGGGAAGATTTTTTCTTTTCTGATTATAAGCAAAGAAGTCAGAAAGCAAATGAGATCTAATCATAACTCTGAACAGTCCAAGGATAAGGTCAGAAATCTGATGGTTCTCATTAGAACATTTTCCATTTTCCTGAGAAATTCTTAGGATTATCCTCTTGCTTGAAAAGTACCACATTTTTGGTGGCACCAAAAAAAGGAAGTTGCATTTTGGTAGGAAAAACAGTTTGTGGTTTATTTAATACAACAGCGCTCATGTCTGTGGCTGGTGTACAAGGCAACTTTGAGTCAAAAAGAATTTTATGTATTTTTTCATGTGGATCTCAGACATGCACACATACACAAGAAGACACATATATGTGTTCCTTCTTAAAATTACTTTTTCTGGAAGGCAGGGGCTGTTGAGAGTTTTTGACTTACATGAAAATAGTTTACTGCTATCAAAACGTATTTCTGTTTAGACTGACAAGATGGACTTATAACCAGAATGTGTTTATAAAATGTTCTTTGCAAGGGAAAGGGGTTCCTGACAGGTCCTTAAAACTTTTTGCACATTATTCTTCTAACGATGGTAATGGGGAAATTCAAGAGACACGCAATTTCCTTTTCCCCTTTAAGTGTTAAATTTCACCAGTGTGAAAAAAACCTGACCATCTCTAAAGGAAGTGCCAAAACAGAGATTAGGTTTTCATTTTCGTGTAAATCTGGCTAAAAGCACTCAATATTTACACACAGGTCTGCAGCTCAAGACAAAATGTGAAGAAATAAAGGACATTCTCTCTTTTAAGTTTCTTTAAAATATTTGGGTTTTTTTTCCTATAGAGAAAACAAGGGAAAATATTCAGCCTTTTGGTCTGTTTCTTATAAGAAAAGAGAGAATATGCAAACTAAGTTAATGGCCCAACCTGAAGGTCATGGAATTTCTGATTGCGTGATCTGCTATGCTATGTCTTAACAGAAATGGCTTGATTCTTCATTACAGGACTACTATACTGAATTACAACAGAATTATGAAGTATCTGGTTTTACACCTAACAAAATGTATTCATTCTCCTTTTAAATTTTATCCCCTTTAACAATTATGAAGAAGTCCAGGAACTTTTTAAAGAAGCATACCATATAGCTACTTCTTAGTCTGAGGGATGTTCAGAGCACTGTATGTAAAAGCAGAAGGCCTCTACCAGTTCACATGAAGTTATTTCATCCGTCAGTGTGAGAAACAGACACAGAGAATGTCCCTGGTGGCTCACGGTGAGTCTCGTGGGAGTTTAAATGAGTGGAAGTTACACTCTTTTGTCCTGGAGTATCTCCAGGAGAAATCACCCTCAAACTTATGCTGCTATTTTTGTATAAGTTGTTTGTGATGGAAAGAGGAGTTTACCATGTACTTTTGTGCTCTATGGTAGACATAAAAGGAAGTACCAAACTTCCACAGCTTTTTGGCAAACTGAATAGAAATATCGAAGGGGAAGTCCAAGATGCTTTTTTTCCCTCCCTTCATAGCCCAAACAAACAAATGGTCTTTAGAGAGACAGACAGTGATTTGCGCAAGGCTGCAAGCACATCTCTCCCCAGTGGGCTCATACCAGTCACAAAAACTGATGTGGATTTTGTAGTGGTGCCCCGCAGAGCCAGCAGACTCACCTTTGAACTCTCCAGGCTCCTGCTTTCTGGAAGCTCATCCTTTAAGAAACACATGGTCCTTCCTGCATGTTTTCCAGATTTGATTCTACCTAAACAACAAAAAAATTCATAATATTTGTTCTCCTGTACAGCAAAGAGTTTTAAATTAAAACATTATGCCGAGGTCTTTTTATGTAACTGACTTGGAGCTACATAATACAAACAAATAGCTATTGCCGTATCCTGAAATCTCTACAGCTCTAATCATGTTCAGTCCTGCCATCCTGCATTGAGACCAGTGATCTTCGCTCTTCTTGGCTCACAGAGAGATGCACGGGAGCGGTGTTACTCATGGGTCTATGCCGGTGCCAGCTGAAAAGTGTGACAAAACTTCCGGGGATTGCAGCAAGGCAGTGTGAAACTCCAGACACCCCGTGAAATGATATTATCTATGACCGTAGGGCAACCAGGGCAATAGGAGATAAGAACCCTTCCTAAGGCTGTAATCATTCACCCTTATGGTTAAAAAGGAAAAGGAAGAAAATTATTACACCGTTAGGGAAGAGCATGTGGGTAGCCAAAGTGCAGGCACAGAAAATCCTTTGGACTCTGACAAGCAAATACAGGGGAACTAGTCCGTAACAGGAGGGTGAGAGTAAGTGTGTATTTACTGCCCTGCTGCCCCAGTTCACAGCTGGTTTATTAGCTTTTATCACCTGGCACACTAGCTTAAGCCAGCAGAGTAGAGGTGCAGACATTGTGTATGGGGAGAGAAAAGAGGAGGATGGTGATAATGTCATAAACCACCACAGATGGGTGTGTGAGTCAGAGACCTATGGCCCTTGACAGCCATCCACCTTTGCATGATGGAAAATGGACTCTGAGTTTAATGCCTCCACTCCTGACCCACACAGACAAAACACAGGCTAAAGGGCAGCGCTGGGGACAGAAAGCAGCTGCGTGCAGACATTAGTCTTCTCCTGGATCTGCAAACAGAGAAGTTAACTGTTTCAAAATGATCCAGTGGTAGTAGACTGGGGTTAAGAAACCCCCCAAGTCCTCTCCTCCCTTTTCCCTCACAACCTGTGGGATTACATTCTGCTACCGCAGAAAGCCACCACTTTGCCAGTGTTGCTCTGACACTTGCACAAAAAATTCTTTGCTTAGACATTTCATAACACAGCACTTTACTGTGTTTTGTGCTGTACCCGTGGCATACATATATTAGTTTTGAGCAAATGCAATAGCAAAAGCCTCTCTGCTGCTCGTACTGAACTTGTTCAGAGGAATTACAGTAACCCAGTGTGGATGGGAACAATCCTTAGCTCATCCTGACCAAACTATTGTCCAGGCTGCAATGACAATATTTCCTAGCAAGGAACTGCTATCTGCAAGCAAACTATTGGTAAACTAAAAAGAAAAGTGCCTTTCCTATTCCTGCATCCAATCCAAGGTCATATTACCATGTCAAAGCCCAGCTTCCCCAGCAAGCATGTGTATTTTGATGCTGTTTTGCGCTGTTTCCTCGAGGGAGGATGCTAGTTTGCAAAGAAGCAGTGGCTGTCACTAGAGAATGTTATTTAGAACAGGTCAACTTAAAGTAGGATTTGCTGGATATCGCTAAGGTATCTTAGAAGTCTGGCTGGAGATGCACCGACAAAGTGCAAAAATGTTTCCTGTGGCGCGGAGTAGGAATATCGAAACAGATGTTTTAAATAAAGATCTGGCACTGCTGATAACAAAGACCTCGAACTACATTTGTATGCACTCTGGAGATATTAAAGAAGTTACACGCAGCAGACTTGGCTCTTTTTTGACCCCGTGGACAGACAAGGGGACTCTCAGTCTCTGGTCTTGGTTCTGACACTGCCTTCCTGAATAACCTTGGGTGAGTTCTTTCATCTCTCCTGCACCAGTTTCCCCACACACAAGAACAAGGTGTCTGCCCCTGGCCTCCTTCACAAAGCAGGCTGCGGGAAGAGCTGTGTGTGGTAATTTTTAATGACATTTTCGGGCACACTCATGAAAATGTGAATACTGGCACTGTTCCTGCGGGATGGGACAGCACGTTGGGGTGACAGGGAGCAGGGACAGGGCTTATGGAGGGACCCCTTGCCAGTTTGGGTTTCTTTGTCCCTGTGAGGGTAACAGGAGTGCCACCTGAAAGGTACACTGGCTGGTGCTAAAATATTCCTTGGGAAATTATTTGAATGTCTTTATTCTAAATCTTGCTAGGTCTCTATGTCTTTAAATAATTTCTGCATTGCCCATCTGTTCCTTTTTTTCATTTTCTTTCCCTCTCCAAGTGTTTCCTGTGGGCCTCCTGGCTGCTTCTGCCCTCACCTCTCCCTCTGCAACAACTTCTCCTTTTTCCAGTCTCTTCCAGTTCGTTTATCCTTCTGCCAGCAGCCCTTCCGAGCCAGATGTCATGCTCACAGCACCCAACAGCCGCTCTGACCAGGTGGTCAGGGGTTCCCATCGCTGGACAGTCCCTCGGCGCGGATCACTCAGGCAGCCTGGGAGCAAAGGGCGAGCAGACAACAGTCCCACAAATGGAGCTCTTTAGCCAAATATGGCTCTTCATCTGTAGAGCATCCTCAGTGGAGAACGGGGGGATGACCTGGGCCCTGCTTAAGTGCCATCACCCACCTGGGACCACCTGGAAGTAACAGCCCCCCTACTCCTTCTTCCCCCCCGGGGGTTGGAAGAATGTCCAGGGTGGTATCCAAGGCCCTGGTTTGGGTGGTAGGAGGGAGTGCAACCCCTCCAGCATCCAAAGAATTCCCAAAGAGGCTGGGTACCCACCAGGGATGTGTTCTAATTTGTTGCCCCATTTTTCTTTTTTTTTTTCTTTTTCTTTTTCTTTTTTGTTTTGTTTGTTCATGTAAGCAAAAGAGTTCTTTGCTGCCAAAGAAAAACACTAACAAGAGAAAAGCGGGCGTGCAGGGACACAGCAGGAAACATGTGGCAAGACGTGATGGGCCTTGACACAAACTTTCTATTTTTAAAGTATTTTAATATAGTCCTGAAAAAAAAAGTCCTCATTGTTATGAAATATCTCCTTGCTCTCCTTAAAAACATCCTGATTTTATGGGCAACAGAGCAAGCTGGTCCTTTGGCACCTAACAATGATATTCCATTCCCAGATCCCAGATATATCCTAGCCCTAGGAATACACATGGAGTGCCAAGATCAGAGCCTGTCCCTAAGCCAAGCTCTTTCTGCCTGCACTAAGGAAAGCATTTTCTTTCCTGAAACATAGGCAACTGAAGCAAAGGTTTCTAAACAACGGGTGAGTGACATTTTTAGACATTTAGAATCACGATTGCAGGAGCTGAAGGAAGGAAAATTATATCAGCATCAGGTCCATCCAAGAATATATCAGTTATTTAACTGATAAGTACATGCAGAAAGATCAAAGTTTCCTTCTGTGATGAATAGCCATGATTCACACAGCTGGGAGGTGAGAAGAAATTACTCTAGCTAGCTATCACTTGTTAGCCAGAAAGAAAGCACTTCTTTACACTTACTTTAAGGTATCCCTTTTGTTCCGCAAATGTTTAAAATACTACGCTGTAGCAATCAAATGGCAGGTGAAGTAAGAAGAGGAACAGTATGTTCTTGACAGAAGAAATAAGTCACAGTTCCCTCCCGTTGCCAGAAAGGGAAGTTAGCACAGCTGGAATTGCAAGCAGCACCAGGGGAAATCACCTCTGCATTTTCACCTCCCCCTTCTCCACGTCCTACAGTGGCAGGCCCACGGGCACTGAGGTTGCAGGCAAGAGGGGAAAAAGACCCGCACGGGCTTTCCAGCTTGTTTTGATGTGTCGAGTGTTTGGAAAAGCAAAGTGAGGTGAACTCTGCCTCTGCTGCGTCCAAGAGCAAAATCTTTGGGTGTTTCCAAGCTGCCCCAACAGCTGGGAGTTTGTATTTCCCTGCAGACCTGTGCAGCCCAGGGATTTCCTGAAACACAGAGAAGCCTGCAGCAGCAACCACCAGGTCATGATGGCCACTGATGGCACTGGAACACCCAACTCCTTGCCTGAAAGAAAGCTGTCTAGGTAAATAAGCATGAACCCAGAAGAACAGATGACTCTGCCTTCCAGCACCTCAGGATGAGAGAGGGAAATGTCCTCGAGGTGGCCACATCTTGTCCACTTCTGCCAGTAAGTCCATCACCCATTTAAGGTAGGAGTTGGGGCTCCCTCCCTCCACCCCACAGCCTGCTTCCCAGGTGTGCCGTGTGCTTCAGAGCCTCCCTGCCCCTGCTTTCCTCCTCACCACCCCCCTCTGCTCTCCTTTCCCCTTTGCCTTTTTCAGGGCTCCACAGTGACCCCTCTTCCTGACCCTTTGCACGCCTTTCTCTGTCTCCTGGGTGCCTGCACACCCCCCTGCTCCCTGCCAGCCCCCCATTCCCCAGGCAGGCACTCTGTACTCCTCTCTCCCCTCTCCGCTCTCCCCACCCCAGGTCCTGCAGAAGATGAGCAGGGCTGTTCTTTGGATATCGCTGAGCTGGGAAACAACTGTGAATGTCCTTTGCAAAGGTTTTGAGCAATAGAGGAAAATTTGAGGCCTTGACAAACAAATTCTAGAGCTTTCGCACGTCCTCCAGACCCCATCCTTGCTGCAAATTTAATTCCCTTCTACAAGCAAAGGGACCCGTTCAGCACAGAAGGCACTGCCCCAAGCCAGGCACCCCCTTCACGCGATGCTTCACACTTGCACCACAGAAGGTGTCATGGGCTTCTGGCTCCAGGCAGAGCGTCTGGGTCCCACTCAGACCTCCAGCTGGGGAGACTCGTTTTTCCTAGGCCTCTGCATTGCAGAATAAAGTAACCCACAGCCTGCGATGCCCCAGGTCGCCGCACAGGGTCTCTGGAGGTCTGAGCAGCCTGGGAAGAGGCACCTGGTTGCTCTCCTAGATACAACCATAGAAGCTAACTATTTTGTAGTAAAGGCAGCAAAAGCTGTGTTTTCGCAGCACTGTCTTGGTGCAGATTGCTCGGTTCCACTAGCTCAGTTTAGTGTCAGCTTGGTATCAACCTGAGGTGTTACTGAGGATATTTTTGGAAGTGAAATGAAGGTCAAGAGGCAGTACGAACTGCCTCTCTGCCCCACAGCCCTTCCCATGGCCAGCCCTCCACCCTCCTCTGCCAGCTGGCGCAAAGGAGCATGCTGAGGGGGCACAGTTTCACAGGGTTTCTTCCTACAGGAGTTCCCAGGTGCTTCCTGAAGTAAGAGGCACGTGGGGGAACATGGGTTAAAGCTGAGGAGGAAAAGGATGGGCAATACAAAGTTCAGATCAAATGGTGAGAGGAGGGCAGTGTGAAGGGCAGTGCTACACCACAGCATCATGTTTGGGATGGAAGGGACTTTAAAGATCACTGAGTCCCCCCCCCCCTGCCATGGGCAGGGACACCTCCCACTAGCCCAGGTTGCTCAAAGCCTCATCCAGCCTGGCCTTGAACACCTCCAGGGATGGGGCATCCACAGCTTCCCTGGGCAACCTGTTCCTGTGCCTCACCACCCTCACAGTGAAAACTTTCTCCTAATATCCAATCTAAATCTACCCTCTTTCAGTTTAAAGCAGTTACCCCTCATCCTATCACTCCACTCCCTGATAAAGAGTGCCTCCCCATCTCTCCTGTAGCCCCCTTTAAGTACTAGAAGGCTGCTATAAGGTCAGCTCGGAGCCTTCTCTTCTCCAGGCTGAACAACCCCAACTCTCTCAGCCTGTCCTTGCTCCAGCCCTCTGACCATCTTCGTGGCTCTCCTCTGGACTCACTCCAACAGGTCCACGTCCTTTTTATGATGGGGGCCCCAGCACTGGACACAGTACTCGAGGTGGGGTCTCACGAGAGCAGAGGGGGAGAATCCCCTCCTTCAACCTGCTGATCACACTTCTTTTGATGCAGCCCAGGACATGGTTGGCTTTCTGGGCTGCAAGTGCACATTGCTGGCTCATGTTGAGCTTCTCATCAACAAACACCCTCAAGTCCCTCCCTTCAGGGATGTTCTCAATCCATTCTCCTCCAGCCTGTATTTGTGCTTGGGATTTCCCCAACCCACGTGCAGGACCTTGCACTTGGCATTTGGCCACGAGGGCCACATTTTCATTCATTGCCTGAGCTATGCCTAGCACAGCCAAACCCTGGGCCTGGGGCGCCTCTGCAACCCATAAATAAAGGTGTTTATTTGGTGTTTATTTCATCCTCAACCACACACACTCTGCCCATATCATTTACTTTTAGGCACCTAAGTGACGTGGGCAGCCCTAAGGTGGGAGCTGAGCCCCCCACATAGTTGGAGGAAAAGCTACACTGAGCGCTAAGTCCCATTTTGTCCCATTAAGCAGACAACCAGTCTGGATAACATCAATACCCCTCCCTGTGCCACACACTGCTGGGGTGTCCATGCATGGTGTCTACCATTAGTGGAGTAGGGGAGAAGAGATGAAAATGTCGCCCTTGCTTTCCTTTACTTTTCATCTGTATTTCTTTACTGCAGACCACAAGTCTGTGGACTATCTTTCCCTTCATCATACACCATCTGCTCATACCCCATTGGTGGCATACAAGTATAGCCAGATGCCTTCATCCTGTCATTACCAGCCTCGGGTGAGTTGTTCCCCAACATTGTGCAGGTATAGGGCAAGAGATGGGACCAGACCCCTGCTAGTACACCTGCCAAATTACACAGTGCTGCCACTGCCTTGAGGAAAGCAGGATCTGCGCCCTTTTCAAAGACCTGGGTGTAGAAACTGGACAAGTGCATGCACTCTGGAGTGCAGTTTTTGGAAGGAAAGAGACTCAGTGTGAGAGAGCCCTGGTAGGAGGGAGGAGAGACTTACTGCATGTAGAAGAGGAGTGAAGCTGTGAGCCTGTGTGGAAGATGTCCACAGAAGATCCACACTACCTGACACTGCTCATAGCAAGACTTTCAGCATTCAGGTCCAATATTTTCATGCCCAAATGGCTGCTTTGGGATGAGGTGTTCTTAGGAGCGTGGAGGAAACAGCAGCCAAAATTATTTGCAAGAGTGAAACTGGGGAACAAACACTGTTTAGCCCAGAATTTTGGCAACCATCTTATTTTGGCAAAGCTGCAGTGCCCCAACAGGCTGGAGCAGGGCTTCACGTTTAGCAGGGAGATGGCTTTCAGTCAGAGAAGGGAGTTTTGCTGTTCTTGGAACAATCTGCCCAAATTTGGCCAAGATATAGAAGCTTTCAGAAAAATTTCGGTTTACACATCCTCAGGAAAAAACTAGCTTCCCCAAGGACAGTTTGCACTGTGCATATTTAGTTCTGGGACTTCAGAAAGATCCCTGCTCAAGTCTGATGCAGACTACTACCAGAATTAGGTGCCAGAGCTGAGAGTAGGGGTGCTAACACTCCTGGGGGCTCCTGCCTCCTTCTCCTAGGCTCAGGCAGTATGAAGAAGTCAGATGCCTACCTGAATGCAGATAGACCAGGCACCAAAAGAAGACAGGGAGATGGGTGGAACAGCTAGGGGTAAAAGCCTGGGAGTCAGGACCAGAGGATCAGACTGGGACTACATGCAATGTGTGTCACTTCTCATATGCTGAAGGCTAAGACATTATTAATTATGGTGCTGCAGCCTCTTTATATAACTGTCAAGTGAATCTGTATCTGCCTCTCCTTCCAATTTTATCTTCTATTCCACATCACCCGCTCCTCTTTCTGTCATCTCCTGTCCCCCTTCCCCAATGACCTTCCCTGACTTTGACCACTGTCCTTTCCCTGCCCTTCTCGTAACATCAGGATTTTGCTGCCAACCCCTGTAATTGCTTATCTGTTTATTTCTTTGTCCTCAAACTGTCACACTACCTTCCAGTGCCGTCCAGCTGCTTCCACATGCCACATCTGACATTTAGGGCACTTGGGTTTCTTGAAGCAATATGCTTCTTCCATCATTGCCATATCCTGTCTCTTACCTTTGCCCAGCACTGAGCCACGTTATCTTCCAGATGGCCTTTGACCAACTTTCAGTCCATCAGCACAGCTGGTAGATGCTCTTACATGCTCTCAGCTCTCCCACTCTGGTTCTTGAAGTTACCAGTTCTCTCTAACCCACCTGGGACCCCCCACACACTTTGTCCCATGGCAAGGTCTCTCCTGGCTCACCCCAGTCCCTGGTTTGCTCTTCACTTCTGCCCCTCCTGAGAGTGGTCTTCTAGGGCTGAGGACCACTTCCAGTGTGTCTATGACCAGTCTGACTTCCTGCCTTACAAGTTCATTTGCTCAATCTTCCTTATCAAAGCATTTCTGCATCTGTGACTTCATTTATTCTTGCTCCTGCCTCTCCAACGGCATGGAGACAGTCTTCTTCTCATAGCACAGTTATTTTCTTCCTTCCTTTCACGTCTCTTCTAGTCATTTCCCCCAGGGACCCTAGCCTATTGCTTCATCTCCCTTTATTACCTGTTCTGAAGCTTCTCAGCTTGGTGTTATGCAGGGAAATGGAGCCAATTTCGCCTCTCAGGGTTTTTGCGGGGGGGGGACACACACACACCCTTGTGTCACCCTGTCCTTTCCTGTTCCTGCTGTTCCCTTGTGGAGCCCTAGAAGTGCCAGCTGACTGGATATTTCTTTGGGCCAATTAAACCCATTAAACCTGCAGAAAAAGTCCTTCTGAGGCTTTTAGCTGTTTTTTTTTCCTGCAGGGTTTTATTTGGCTAAATTTACAATAGTGAATTGAAAGCAAGCACAGCAGGGGCAGGGGCAGCATCTGGCCAAGGAGAGAAGGGAGGCAGTGGGTGGAGGAGTGGGACCTTCCTCTTTCAGTGCCACAAGCTGTGAGTTTGGCTCAAACCACTGACTGTAGCTTTACCCTCACTTTCCTCTGGCTCTTTCATTCATATTACAGATGTGTCTCCCTCTTAAGCAACAATAGCCTCAATTTCTCCTTCTTTTCCAGTGAAGACCTCCAAGTTCCTTTCCCTTTAAGCTCACTGGCAAATGGGTTTTACATTACCTTCAGTCTAGAAGCGTCCAAATGGTACTCTGCTGAATTTCTGACCACCTATTTCCTAGCTAAACCTCGCAGCCAAATACTCATTAACAGGTGCCTGGATCTGTCCACCTCTCTCCCCACAGCAGCACAGGTCATGAAACCCTTGCCTTCCCTGGCCCCAGGACTCCAGCCTTCTCTGGTGCTTGTCTCCCAATCTTCCCTCTTCTCCTCAATCTCTGTCACTGTGTGAAGCACTCAGGCCTGTAATGTGGAAGCTGTCTTCGTCAGAAACCTCCCTCCATGTTTTCCCATTCAACCTATATATAGATTCAAGTGTATGAATACTTGAACAAATTATTTTGCACCACAGTTTTAGCGTGAACATGCCAGTCTACCCAGCTGGCAGACTCTCAAAGTAACTGAGGCAAAGAGAACCTCAGCTTCCTATCCAGAAAAGTGACAGATTTTGCTACCATTACTTCTAATAGCTTAAGATGCTCAAATTTTTGCAGGCAAGCGTAGGATTCTATACAGCAGCAGAACATTGCAAGAGTTTGACTGTGTGCTTGACACTTCCTCTTCCTCCATCCTATATTTGCTTCCCATATTTTTTGCACTATTTAAAATAAATCCATTTATTTCCCTATATTTTTCCTCTATCCATCATTAACGAAGATCTTGCTTGGACCAGGTAAATTTGCATATCAGTTTTAGACCAGCTGCAATATCCTTCTGCAGCAGGTAAAAAACGTCACTGCGGTAACAGTATCTGGTGATCTGATAAACAGCAGCCTTGTTGGTGGAGGAAAGCCACATTCCTGGAATTGGACACGCGCATTTTCCCTATTCCCCAGCAGCATGGTTGTGCAAGGAAAGCTGTTTTCCCACCAAGGAGGCAGTCAGGGATCACAGCTCAGATGGGAGTTCCACAGCGAATCAGCTCAGGGCTTGAATGGCAACTAGCTTGGGGATATTGAGAGCTGTAAGGGAGCAGAGGGAAAGGATGGGCAAGAGTTATGCCATCGGTTATGTCTTCTGCATAGGATAATGAGCTCTTGCAACAATTTTCATTGCAGAAAATGGAATAGCCTCCATGAACTGAGGTGGGGCAAGAGAGGAGCTACACCTCCTCATTCTGCCTCTTCCCCGCCCCGTGCAGGCACTGCTGGGTCACTGGGAATGTGACATTGCCATTGGCTTTGGCAAACACACGTTTTCCAGGACATGAAACATCTTGCGGGATGCAAGCAGGGACGGTCCTCTGCAAAAATGCTGGGGGTATCAGAACAGCAGCAATGAGTGAAGAGTGACACAGTATGTCTCAGGAAAAGTCTCACTGGAGATGTGGGGAGCAGCAAAGATTCACTTCTACGTAAGCAGGTGTAGGATGACTGCTATATGTGCTTCTGAAAAGCCATAAATAATTCCTCAAGGCTGGGCTGAACCTCAGAGGAGACCAAACCCCTTCCTGTTATTGCAGATCTCTGGGCACTGGGGCCACAAGCTGAGGCCATCATCATCATCATCATCTTCCAGAAAACAATGCAGACATGACAAGGACGAGATGACAAGGAGTATTTTTGCACATTTACACAAGATACTTCACAAGAAACTAAGAGAAAAGCCCACATGTTTGAAAAGAAAGCAGACAGGATTTTATTGCAAATGGGTCCCTCCTTGCCTACATTTGCCTTAGGGCTAGCCCTGCTGTGTTTCAAAGACATCCTGCGTCTCCACAAGCTTTGTGTGTTTGTTTCATCTCAGCATCTCTGCCCTCCTTCTCTTCATCATAGACTTCAGAGGTTGCTCCCTTGGTTCGCACTGGGCTTTTTGCAACGACAACAAGGGTGGAGGCCTGGTTCCCTAGCCCTGTTTCCACCCTCACTTATAACATGTGCTCCCTAGATCTTTCACATCACAGCGTCTCAGCTCTCTGCTGCTCCTGGCTCATATCCCCAACCTCAACACCTAAGTCCTGTGGCTACCCTGTAGCTGTTTCTTTCTGCAGGCTGGGGGGACTGAGGACACCCTTCTTGGTCTGGGCAGGGAGGAGAGGTGTAGGCAGTGGACTCAATTTATTTGCCTTCTTGGGAAGTTGGGCAGCAAACAAAGTTTCCAAAACTGTCAGTAGGTTAGGAAAAGGGATTAAAGAGGATAGGGAAGTATCTTGGACAGGGTAGTTGAAAGCTGTGACCTAAGAAATCACTGCTGTATGAGGAAAGTGGATGACAAGATTGTGGCTGGATGACTGTTGGGACAGGAGTCAATCACGCCATCTCTACCGTGGTGCCGGAGGGGAAGATGCAACTGGTGTTTTCCTGGGATGTCTTCCATCAGCTGGTAGAAGGGCATCATTTTTCTCACATAAATAAAATGTAAAAGGATGCACAAAGTAGAAATCTTTGTGTAAATATGTTTTCCTCCATTTTACAGTGCAGTGGGTTCAGTTTAGGCAAGATCCTCTTATAATGTTAGATTAAAGCCCTTAAAAGCAGCTGTGGTCAACACCCTGGCACAGCTGGAGGCAGAGATGTCTGTCCATAGCCTAAGGTCTGATTCTCAAATCTAATTATTTAAACTACATTTTTTCATTTTTATTCTGTCACAGCCCAGGTAGGACATAGTTCTTAGTGACAAGCTTATTACACGGTGAATCCCAGTGGACACTGTTATTCCTGACTCACCCCAGGAAAAATCAAACACAGCTGTGTCTGTCAGTCCTTACCAAGGCTGGGACCTCGTGTAAGCTGCATTTCTTACACTTATTTCTGTGTATCTTACTAGCATCTGAAAGCACCTGTGCAGGCAAGTGACTGCCATTTGGTGCTTTCTCACTTGATTTTGGCAGCCCCTGTTTGTTCAGATTTCTTTGTCAAAGGGCACATTACCAAAATTCCCTTCTCAGCCAGTAGCCCAAGGCATGGCTTGTTAGCCAAAGATTGTTACCCACATAGCCGAGGTGCCTGTTGGCCTTATTTACACTGATGCTAGCGAGGCTTCTTGCCTTTCATCTGGAAATCACTGAAGATTTGTCTAACCAAGGCTAGCTTTAGTCTCCAGCAAGTTAGGAGGACTCTGCTAAATGTGTGAACTACGTTTCTACAAGTAAAAGCATGCTTGGTGCCTTCTGAAGGGGTGGGGTACAGCTAAGTTGCTTTCATTTATGCAGGCTGAGTTTGCAGTTTTGGTTGAGTCACCCCAGTTTTCCTGCTTGTCCCTTGGAGGTGGGCCAGCAATGGCCAAACTCACGGGTCCTCTCAGCTGCATCTTGATGCTTTCCAGTGCCAGATGACTATGAGATACCTACCACATACTGCACTACCGTGAGCTGAGAGGGGGGTAAATTCCAGGAGGGATGTGGGAGAGAGCAGGACTGGGCATGCAGCTGGGTCCCAGGACAACCCTGCTGGCTCATTTCCTCCTGTGACTGAGGATTGGGGGCTGCTCTTCAAAGGGGTAGCTTGGCTCTTGACAACCTGGCAGTCTCTATTTATTGTATTCTCTTTCTGGCAGATCTGCAGGTGGCTCCAGCTCAGTATCTGGCCACCTGGTAGCTAGGTGAACATGGGAAAGCAGCAGGAAGGTCAGCCAGGGATGGGGAGGAGCAAGACCCCTGCTTTTAACATCCTGAGCAGCAGTTCTTGGAGTACCGTAAAATTGCTTCTGGGCCTCAGCAAAATTACAGCCTCTCTTGCAGCCCCAGGTCAATGAGAATTGGGGTCACAGTGCCATTTCCAGGAAGTCTTCTAGATCTTGCCCTTTGGCAGCAAGATAAGATCACTGGTACGTATGATGAAACAGGTGAGAGAGGATGCTGTTCTGGCTATGCTGTCATACCCTCATCTAGCCTGCAAGCTGACTCAGCCCTGCCATGACTCCCAGCCCCCCCCATGACTCCGAGCCCCCTGCTCATCCACCCTGGAGAATCATCAGTTAATTTCCAAGTCCCTTTGGGATAGGGCAGCTAGTTCCCTCTGAAACAAACCCAGGTGCAGTGGGGAGAACAGTTCACCCCAGGATGGCCTGAGGAGGTGGTACGGGCAATCTGCACCAGGTTTGCCTTCCTTCTCTCCACATCGCCCTCCAGCACTGTCCCACACAGGCACCCCAGGCATCTGCTTCCCCACGGTGTCATTCCACACGGCTCATCATGCAGCAGCCTGGAGGTATCCTCAGCTTCACTCTACAAAAGTACCTCTGCAGTGGGCTGCAATGCCACCCTCTCATTGCTTTGGAGTGTAATGACAGGACAAGAGGTAACAGTTATAAGCTTAAAGAGGGCAGATTTAGATTAGATATCAGGAAGAAATTTTTCACTGTGAGGGTGGTGAGGCACTGGAACAGGCTGCCCAGGGAAGTTGTGGATGTCCCATCCCTGGAGGTGTTCAAGGCCAGGCTGGATGAGGCTTTGAGCAACCTGGGCTAGTGGAGGGTGTCCCTGCCTGTGGAGACTTCATGATCTTGAAGGTCCTTTCCAACCCAAACCATTCTGTGATTCTATGATTCTATGACACTTTGAACTGAGGAAACATAGAAGAAACATTGATCATATCCTAAAGCCTCAGCTGTGCCCCATGGAGCTCAGAGGAGGACTGTGGCAAGTCTGCTGTGACCTGGATGTGGTCACCATCCTCCAGCCCTGAGCAGTACGAGCACACACACTGGCTCCGGCTGGCTGGGGCAGCTATCATGCATGCATTGCCAAAAATATGTTTGGCAGAGTATGACAGTTCATGATGTTCCCAGTGCCTTTCACTTCTCTTCAAGACACAGAGTGAGCAAGAGTTGTCAATATTTCATGACATCACCAGCTACAGAGCTTCTCCCTTCCAAACATAATTGTTTGTTATATGTTTATTACCTGTAGTAACATTAACTTGCAGTTACTGGCATAACTTAGCTACTGATGAAAGGTCCTTTTTATTTTGTTTGCTTTCACAGCCATTTGCTTGCTGTAATTAAGTAACCGCAGTGCTGCCTTCATTAACAGGGAGAACTTTCTCTTTCAAGATGACTGCCTGGAAGGTAAAGCACCCCTTGTGCTCAGGGGCCACACCTTCCCTTTTTTTCAGTGCTTACCGCATGGAAAAGGGCAGAGCTAGCAATGGAAATATGGTTTTATATTCTTTCTTTTTAAGAAAATATTCTGCTTTGCAAACAATATTAAACGGTGTTTATCTTAAAGTGCAGCACAGAGCTCCTCTTTGTGTGGGCAGAACTTCTTAATGAAGAACAAGAGGTATTTGCACATAAACACGTGATTCAAGAGAAGGTATTGAAAAAAAAAAAAGGAAAAAAAAAAAAGAAAAAAAGAGGATAATATATGCCAGCCTTATCCTCCTGATCTCTTGGCTTCTTCCTATATCCATCTTTTTTTCCATATCGTCTTCATGACGAGGACTTTTCCCGTAAAGTGCGATGCTATATAAATAGAACAGGAAAAATGACCGATGGCACACCAGTGATTATAATTAGAGAGGAGCCCTCGCTCCTGGCTGAGTGAAATGCCATTAACCATCTGGGATTTGTTTTACTGCTACAGTGCAGAAGAACTGATGGGTGAAGGTCACTCACAGGGAGGGGGGGATGATTTGGTACAGCTTTCTGACTGCAGGAGCACCCGGGAGCTCAGGAAGCACCTGAGTTGCAGCCCAGCTTGTCCGTCACAAAGTCCTCACCTGGTATCGAGGCGTGGGCCAGATCCTGGTGGTGAGGCACCCAGGGAACAAACTGACAGCTGCCTTACATCGGGGAGTCCTAGACCACTGCTTTTGTGGGCCCTTTTCTGTACATGCACCCTGTTTGTCTGAGATGAAGGCACTAAAGGTCTTATCCCCAGTGGATATTTGCATGGCATGTGGAAGGGTGTGTGTGTAAGTAGAGCAACCTGGGAGGAACGTATGAGCTACAAGCAAAGCCCAGGGCCCCTGAAGACCATTGCAGAGGGCTCAGAGTGAGTGGAAGAAAAAATGCTACAGATCAAAATATCATAACTACCAAATTAGACCACAGCCCTGACAGTTGCTTACCTGCAAAGGACATATGGATTTCCTTTCTATGAAACCACAGTAGGCTCTGCTACAACACAGGGAAAATTCCCACCAGAAAGAAGGAGAGTTTTCCTGCTGCAGGGCCAGAAAAACATCTGATAAATTATCTAGTATGACTCACAGAAATGTTACTTTCAACAGACAGAAAGATCAGCCCAGCATCACCTCAGCAAGTTGTGGTCTGTAGTAATTTGACACTGCAAACTCACTTCTGTCACACAGTCAAATTCTTCTGCCTGGTTTATGCAGCACTTAATTTCAGTTATTGGAAAACCTTTGTAATTTTTGTCAGTGAGATCGCAAGATTTTTCTCCTTGATTTTAAGGCCCTTAGTCTCCAAATGAACCCATTGTCTCCCTACAGTGCAACTGAGAAGCTGGAGCACAAGCTCCTGTCACACCACAAAAACTATGTTTGTTTAGAACTTTTATGGGCCCTTAAAAATAAAGCTTTTATTTGGTTGGGTTTTTTCCCTCTCTCTTTTTTCAAAAGCCTCTATTTATCCAGAATATCAACCAGGAGAGCACAGTCTAGTTCTCCAAACTCATTTGAATGTTTTCTTCATACTTTGCACATACTACTGCTTGGTCATTGCTGCAATTGGTGAAAAAGGGTACAGTCTGGGGCGAAAGTCTGTGTGAGTCCATGTGTGTATCTTTTTCTTAATAAATACATGTCTCACAGAAACCGAAGCAAAACTAAAAAATGCATTTGTTCACAGCAGTTGCTTCACAGCCTTCAGATAATTTGGAGACTTGCTGCTAAGACGAAACATCAGATTCAGAGGCAGGAGGCTTGCTGCCCCTCTGCAAATGCGGCGCAACATGGTAGAGCCCCATGAGACCAGATGAATGCGGGGCAGAGGGAAGGGTGTCATACCCACTTTGAGAGAAGAAAGGTAAAGCTTGTGGTTTGGAGGTGACAGAAGAATCAGTGAGATGGAAAGAAAGCCACAAGAAGGAACTGGGAAAGGTTAGAAAGGATTTGGAAGGAGGGAAAGGGCAGGAGGGAAACAAAGAGGCTTAGGCATTGGGCTGCTCATCCCCAAAACCCCCAGTCAAAACTAGAGTGCTTTCTGCACCCCCTGTGCTGGCTCCCAGGGCTGGCTCCTCTCTGCAGGCTTCTACCAGGTCTTCACTCAGAGGCTCTGGATCAGTGCCAATAACGGAGGCAAAGTGCCAGCCCCATCTCGTCAGGCTTCCACAGTTGGTCCCCATGTCCCGCTGACACCACTTGCACTTGTGCAATATGGCATTGACATGCTGTCTCCTGCTCTTGGGTAGAACATAATGTAGATACTTCCTTAAGACACCTGGATCTCATTTGCAACTTGGAGCTCCACGTGATGGTGGGTGCTCTCACAGGAGTGTTTTTGGGTGACAGAGGCTCAGCAGTTTTCTGGTGTCTGGAACCCCTCTCCTGTGATCCCCTGCAGCAGAGGGGTGCCCTGGTATGTGACCCAGATCTCCCCTGGGCAGGCTGACCCAGGAGGAAGCACAAGATGCTCCTGCTCTGAAAGCTCCTTCCGGGAAGTGGGATAAACATGGCTGCACCGCTTTTCCCAGTGAGAGGTATCTGACATCACATCCCAGTATTGCTGATGTCAGGAAATACGGGTAGTGACTGCAACGCTCCCTGTTTCATAATCAGAGAAAGAAACATCTCTGACCCCATCTCTGACTAAAGGGCGGCATATTTCCCATTTCTGGGTGTGAAGTTGAATCGAGACAGTTAAGTCTTTGAAGCATTTTTTCCCCCTGATTCGCAAAGGGGAAATTTGCCTGCTGTCTCTGGCGTGCTCACCTCCCCAACCAAGCTCTCCTAGGAACAGCACCTGAAGGACAGGAAGGAAATACCATTGAAAAGGAAGCTAGTTGCACACTCCTAACCTGAATTTTTGTCACTGGCAGTACGTGGTGCAGAAGTTGACAGGCTTATTCTCAGGCAGATTTGAAGCAAACAGAAGAAGTTGTGGGTTACCAGGGGATGCTCAGGGGATGCAAGCCTCTTGATAGCCGGTCTTGCTGGCAGCTGCTCCTACCAGAGCACCAGTGGTGCCCTGATCCAACCTGTGAGCAAACCAGGGTCATCAAAAGTGGACACTGATCCCAGGGAGAGCTCTGATGATGTTGGTACTGCAGCAGACACCCATTCCTGTCATAAAAGGACAATATGAAACAGTAAAATAAAACATGCTCTCAACAGGGAGCAAAGGGAC
>NW_010126202.1:23139-34079 GCF_000699245.1 Pterocles gutturalis | reverse complement strand
GTGTCACCCGGCATGTTAGGCAACTGGTTCACCAATTTCCCAGTAACTTCTGTCTCATTTCTACATTTACGCCATAACCTTGCAAGCTGGGATCTTCCTGGCAAACAAGAAAGGACAGGGAAGGTGGCCATATAGGTTAGAGTGAGGCTGGTCTGACAGCAATATCGCCTGTAACAAGTCCAAGTTTTAGCTACTGTACAAGAATAAAAAATTACGGGAAAAATCCTAAACCTCATCAACCCCCTGGGGCTGTACCTTACTTAGAAGATCTATAAACAAGGATTCCCACTGTGACTTCTGTTTCACAGTTCTTACTCTTTCTCTTTTCTGTTTTGAGAATCAGTTCCAGTTCCACAGTCTCTAGTTATGGCAGTTTAGAATGCAGGATTTCTTACTTAGAAAGGGAAATTAATCTTTAGATGTACCCAATATTCATCATGCAGAAGTAGGTCCCTTCCCAAAGAGAATTCAGGTTAATAACCAGTCACCCAAACTTTCCTGCCGAGGCCAGGAAATTAAAAGGAAGGAAATAGAAAGTGGAAGAAGTTAAAGGCAAGACCAAAGACTCAAAGCAAAACAAAAATTGCTTTTGCTGTGATAGTCTGCCAAGAAACATTGAGGTACCAGAGAATGAAAATGCATATTTGCTGCTTTTCACAATTAGGTTGTTTTCTCAATTGAAAATGTTGTCCTTGAAAACATTTATGAATCCCCAGCTACGTCCCTACTATTTTAATCAAGGGCCCTGAGGATTTCACACTACCTTAACAAGGTCATTTTAATATAAATCCTCTTTTCTTCTTTTTCCATTTTGTGATTTTTCATACTGTCTCCAGTTGGGGAAAATGTATGGCAGTGAACTATTCAAGCCTGCTAAACTTTAGTTTTTCACTTTTCCCAAGGGCCAGTATTACACTGCTTTTTTTTTTTTTCCCTGGTCTTTTTTTACCTGCTCTGTAGCTTTGTTGAAGCTGAGAAGGATTTGAAAGCTGCAATAGGAAAAAGAAAATGAAACATAACCTGATGGTGTCCCCACAGAAATCAGTCAGCAAAACCTGTGCAAGCCATTGAAGACCAATGCGCACAAATCATGTACATGAAAGTTTTGCTCTGATCACTGTTGCAGGATATGGTTCCTCACAACCTCTTAAACTAAACTGATCTCAAATATGAGCATGTCTACCCATTTCTAAACCCTGATTGCTCCATGATTCATCATAGCTTTGAAGAAGACATTTTTTCATAAGCAGAAAGAAAATTGAAATGGAATTCATGTGATATTTCAAGTTTTACTTTGATGTTTCCCATGTAAAAATTGACTTTTTTCCAGAAATTACAAATTCCCAAATGCAAGGATTGATTTTTCTAAAACAGCATTTCTTAGCAAGGAAATATTTAAGTGGAAATATTTTAGCCTTTTTCATGGTGATTTTGGAATTTTTCCATTTTGGAGAGCACAGTTAATTGAGGGTAATAAAACTTCCCTCAATACTTTTTGAGAGATGTACAGAACACAAGATGATCAGAGCCAGTGTTGTAACCCTAGTCCCAACAGAAGATGGATTATCCCATCATAAGTTCCTATGAACCATAAGGTTAATCAGTTCAATTGGCTTGGAATAGAAATAAATGTTTTATTTGTTGTCAGCACTTGTCCAATGTCTGTTACCAAGACTGACACATGTAGTGACTATTGCCAGCACTCATGGGTACAGCTTTGTTGCATAAGCAGCCAAACCCAAGCTCATCTCCCTCTTCTCTGCTGTGCCTTTGTGAAACGCTCCTCTCCAGTGCTCTGGAAAATCCATCTAAGACAGATGAAGGTGCTACTTACCCTGCTGGTCCACCAAGGACCAAAGCCAGAGGTTTCCATTCCCACGAGGGAGCAGGCAGAATGTGACATTTGTTCATGTGTCAAAATTGCGGCACAAAACTATTGTCCTCTACACTTTGGGTGCCTTATGACAAACGGTGACTCTCTGGATACCCCAGGGTATCAAACTGTGAACCAGGATGCCCAAGGCACAAGCAGGATGCAAATCTGCCAGCTCTGCTGAGTGAGAGCAGGGAGAAGCAGTGCGGAGAGCTGTCAGTGCTGGCATCCTAAATTGCTGTGCCAAACATCACCAAGGCTCAGCTGGCAGAGGCTTCCCCTGATGTTGACTCAGACTCTTTTCTTATTTTCCTCTTACTAGCTTAAACATGGCTTGTACTAATTTGTCTTGTGATTATTTCACTGCACATGTAGCTGGTTGTGTCAGTAGATCTCCAGGAGCTTTGCCATGGGAATATGATTATCTCCATTCTTCACAGTGGATAAACTGGACACAGAAACTCAGGTGGCTGCAGACAGCCTTACTCAGGACCATTTTTAAATTTTTTATGGTTCTTGGTATGTGACAGACCTTTGCATGAACTGTGTTTTGAACAGTCTCTGCTAATGGAACCAGCCAAAGCAATGTTCTTTGTGGTGCAGCTCTCCAGAACATGACAAAAATAAATTAAAGGCATGAAAAGATTTTCCTTACTGAATGTCAAAGCAACAACACAGCCTTCCTAAAGGGGTGGCAACCAGGAACCTTGCTAGGTTTTCCTTTGGAAGGAAACATGCTGTGTCACACTGGCATGCAGTTGGGAATCACCATCATAGTAACAGTCCTGCTGACATTCTCAGGAAAGACAAACAGACCTGACCAGAGGACTTTACTGTCCTCCTTTCTCCAGCTGGCCTCTCTGCTCCAGCACTAAAGCACACTCACAGACCAGTAGGAGAACAGTTTTCCGGTTTTTCACCTTTACGTTTGTTTGGGTCTTTCACAAACTCTGAATACATTAACTATAAGCAGGATGTAGTGGCTTAAGCAAAACATTGGCCTTCCCCTAAGACTTCTCCATAGCTAATGTGCCCACAATGTTTTTCGTATCTCCTCTCTTCTTATGAAGAAACCATGTTTAGGTCACAGTAGCTTACCTGCTAGCACTGTACATTTCCTTAAGAACATCTCAAATTGCTGACTGTCTTTGTAACAGAGCAAGAAAGAATATTTTAGGTTGATGGTTTCACACTTGCTTCAGGGGACAACTGACACAGGAGGAAACAGAGCAGGAGATGGAAATACAGTAATACAGGAGACCATTTAAGCTGCCTCCTGCAGTTCAGGCACCACTTGAAGGGGACCTGTGGCATCACTGTGAGGGAGTTTCCTCTGTTTATACCTTGGGCTTCTCCTCAGTCACTGCTTAGGGTTTTGCTTTTGATTAACACACTGCCATGCCCTTGCAATCCATAGGACTCAATGAAGATGAGGAACGCCAGTCCACATCCTCTGTCAGAAGTGTTTTAGCAGTTCGCCTTTAATCAGCTCCATACTTATTAAGGAGGAGTCTGAATTTAAGTTATTTGAAAACCTGATCTTACTCTTTGAGTACCCTGACAAGTATAAGTTAATATCAGGGCTCCTTTCTGAATTATGGTGATCTTCAGACCTTTTTTTTCTTTCTTATTCTTCATGTATTTATATTATTTTCATTCATTCTGTCACAGAAAAACACATCATAATGAAAACAAAAGCTGCATTTTTGCAGTCTTTGCCCCAAAACCTCTGACACAAAAAACAGGGATGATATAGCCCCTTACCAGCATAAGCCTTCCATGCACAGCCCCAGCATTCAAAATATCCACCAGGACAAGAAGTTCTTTCAGTGTTTCAGATGTTCAGCACAGGAAAATCTGTGCTAGCTTCATCCATTGCCTGGGCTGGGAAGGGAACTGCAGGCAGAGTGGTGCAGAGAGCACCACACCACAGGCAGGACCCTCAGCAGCTTTGCTCTGGTTGCTGGGATGGTCATACTAGTGCTTCTGAGAGGGCTCAGTGCTCAGATCAATCCTCCCTGTCAAGGCATAGAGCTTATCACCCCTGGCACAGTGCCAAGCTAGCAAAATGATCCCGAGCTGACCTGGAGATGATGCCCCGTGACATGGCATCATGTCACACATGTTTGTAGCTAAGGACTGCAGTGCTGTGGCTTTGCACACTGCTGTCCCAGTGGTGTGAGTAGAGGTGCCCTAAAAAGTCTGTGACACTAGCTCTGGTAGGGTCAGGCTCTGTATTTCCCCAGAACTTGTCTCTAGGGTCACTGTCTTTTTCTGAACGTTGCTGAGTCCACTGTCACAGAGCTGGGTGCCCTCAGGCTTTGGCTTTGGCTAAAGAAATTCATGAATGTCACACCTCTTTCTTGGATAAAGGGAGACTAAAAAATAAACAAAACACCCACAGAAAAAGAAAGATGTTCCAGTTATTACAAGCAAATGCAAACTACTTGGTCCCTGCTTCATCCTTATTGGGTTCTGCTCTTACCATGCACCTCACCTCCCTCCACCCTTGCCTTTGGGAACCAGGAGCTCAGAAGTGGAGGGTGCACAGTGCCTACTGCAAGCTGCATCACTCCCACACCAGCGCTATCAGCCCTTGATTTTGTGAAGCACTGAACATTTGCAGAGGTCAGTTGTTTTTAGAGTGTTGCTTGTCAATTTTCTCTTGCATTCATCACAGAAAAGCCTTACCTGACAGTTTCCATAGCTTGAATGCTTGTCAGGCAACACAAACCACAGAAAGTAAGTGCCTGCATTCTGAAAAACTCCCTCTTTGCAGTTGGAGAGCAGTGACTCTTACTGAAAAAAGAAGCGCTTCATTATTTTCATCCCTAAACACTAGTGTCAGTTCCCTTTTTAAACTCCAGAGTTTTATGTCCTTCCCATATTAGGACAGCTACTTAGGTGATGATTTAATCAACCCAGCTTGAACTGCCTGTATGTAAGGTTTTTCTCTTAGGCTTGTCCCTGGAGCAGCCTTCATGGGGATCTTGAGGTCTAATCTAGCTAGCGCAGCTGTGGTGCTCCAGCAAAGCTCTTCACTTTGCCCACCAGCTTAACTGCACCCTGAGCTCCAGATAGCAGCTTGCAGCATTTCCCATATGGGGAATGAGTCACGGCATGCCAGCTGAATGGTACTTGTCTGCTGAAGAGAAGCAAAGTGGATTCCCTGGGCTTTTTGATGGACTCCCCCCCCACAAAACTCTGCCACTTTTGACCCTGCAGAAGGGAGAAATCTACCCCCAGGGTGTAATACTGGTGGAGTATTGCCCTTTCAAGGAAAAAAGAAGGAAGTCCAAGCTATCCATGCCCTTCGCCGGAGGCTTTCAAAGAAAACTGAATTGCTGTTTGCTCTGTATTGTATCATGCTGAGCCCATGCCTGAGTTTTTCCCCAGAGGCTTGAAACCACGAAGGCTTTTTCCTGCCTTTGATTAATAACCTTGGTGTTAGTGGGAGCTGGGGCTGGGGGGCTGATGATCTCTGAAATACCACAGCTGGCCTGCAGCTGGGGACAAGCTGTAGCTCCTCAACCTTAAGCACCCCCATGACTCTTCATTCTTGGTTATGTGCCTTGGGCATTCGAGGCCAGGAAGGAACTAGCCAGGATTTGGCATCAGGCAACTCCCTGCGGATGGGGACAGGATGTTGGCCTGCGGGTGAGGGTCAGGATCAGGTTGGGTGAGGGGAACCATCATCAGAAGCAGCCCCGAGGTGTCCAGGCAGGGCTGTGGTAAGGCCCATTAGTGTAAGCCCCAGACATGTGCTGCTGGTGGTCTGGTACCTCCAGCTTTATCTAGGCAGGGTCCTCAAGGCGGTAACAAGCTCCTGCCCGGGGTCACCCCTAGCAGCCATTCATCTCAGCTTCTTTAAAAAGAATCAGGAAGCATGGTGTATGTGTCTGCCTGCCTGCCTGTCCATCCTGTCCTTCCTGCTCACCCACTCTCTCAGAAACACCCTGCCGGCTAGCCCAGAGCCTCTTGGCCAATGCCACCCAGGACTCCCAGCAGCAGGAGTTTTGAAGAAAAATAAATTCTGCCAAATCTGTGAGAAGAGGCAATTTGTCAGGGTGAGTGGCCCAGGGGGCAGAGGGATGCTGCGGCAGGAGGATAACCCCCCTCTGGCACCAGTGAGTCTGCAGAGAAGGGGCACCTTATAAACAAGCCTATCATGGGAAGATCTCATAGAATCATAGAATCATAGAATCATAAAGGTTGGAAAAAAATCTCCTGTCAGAGCTTGCCCCCACAAGAGTTGAAGGCACAGCTCTGTAGGAAACAAGGTTTCACGAGCTCTAGGGCTAACGGACAGAACTGGCTACCCAACTTGCTCTTCAGAGCCCCCAGTGAAGGAGATGCCACAAAATGGGACTTGGTCTGTATTTACACCCCTACCCCTGACTGTATGCATTATCCCTTTGGGTCTCCAGCACCTGCTTGCCAGAAAGCGTCTTCATGGGGAAGTGAGCAGGTTTGATAGAGTAAACCTGATTCTAGTTCTCAGGGATCCTCAAAGCACACGGTGCCTCTGAAAGGATTTAATATCATGTTTGTCTTAGAAAGTTTGGATTGCCAAGTAGTCTGCAGAAAGCCTGCAATAGCTCCCCCTTTTGCTATGTAAACATTTGATATGCCCTCTTGCAAGAACAAGGATGGCTTCACAGCACCAAGCTCCTTTATATCCTACAAGGAATACAGACAGTCACTGTTTTTTCTAGCCTTGTGACAGACAGACAGATGGACACATTGCTGTGTGTCATCTTCTCCTTTTTCTGGAGTGTGCTGGGCTGGCTCTGTACTTTCCAGCTGTGCTGGGACTGTCAGCCTCCCGCCTGCCTTCAGTCAGCTGCCGGTGAGTCACCCTGGCCGCCTGGCAGGACTTTCTGAGAACACCCACAAAAGCCATCAGTGACAGTGGGTCAGAGCTCATCCCCAGAAGACATGCACCTTTCCTCCCCGCCTCCCCAGCAAACTTTCACTGAGCATGAACTCGCTGGCTCTCAGCGACAGCTGCTGCCAGTCCCCACCACAGCAAAGGCAAAAAAAAAGCAACTGGGTTAGCAATTTCCAAGAATAACAGAGGAGCGCTTTTCTTTTTCATGCATCATTTTCATGAATGAATTACTCATTCAATTGTGGTAATTCCTGCATTCATAAAAAAAGAACCAAACCAGCCAACCCAAACACAGTGACTTCTCTTGGCTGCTGGTGGCTGCTCAGCACTGGGATCTGCGGGGAGGGGACAGACCCACACCAAGCTCCTGAGCTGCGAGGAAGGAAGGAAGAAGCATGATACAGCAGCACCGTTCAGCACAGCGACTGCCCCACTGGTAACATGGGTGCAAAAGGCTCGGAGCTGAATTTGAATACAACTAATTTTAGGTTGGGAAGTAAAATACCCCAAATTACTGCAATTATTTTAATGCTGTGGTATAATGTTGATTTTGTATTCTGGGGAGATTAAAACTGTCAAAACTGGCCAATGTTATATGCTTTGTCTCTATGTGTATCAGTAGCTCACTTACCAGGATTATCCCGCTGGGTGTATCTGGCTGGACAAAGCTGGGTTTCTGTTCTTACCTCTGAGCCTACAAGGCATCCCATGAGGCTCAAGCACTCCTGCTTGATTGAACCCTGCTTTGGCATTAGAAGGTCCTTGGGCAGTGGGTGCACCATCTCCTCTGTCCAGTACCCACCTCCTCTGAGCTTGTCATAAAATACCAGGTGCCAAGCCAACACTTAGCTTGGTCGCCATTAGAGAAATCAAAGGAAATACCGTTGCTGCTGGACTGGAGATAAATCAGTTGGTCAAAGGTAGAGAAAGGGGTCAAAGTGTATTCCTTTTACCTTTTCAACCTCTCACCTAGTTTTGAAACTTTTAATGACACTCAGAGTGTGGGATACCTAGACATGGGATCACAGGGTATCAGGCTAGAAGGGACATTGAGAGGTCTCTACTACAACCTCCTGCTCAAAGCAGGCACAGCTGTAAGCTCAGACTAGGTTGCTCAGGGCTCTGTCTGGTCAGTCTTAAAAACCTCCAAGAATGGAGACTGCACCTCACTGGGTGACCTGGTCCAGCGCTTGACTATCCTCATGGGGAAGTGTATCCTTATATCTGTTCTGAGCCTCTTGTTTCAACTTCAGCTCTGTGTCTCTTGTCCTCCCATTGTGTCATGCTGTGAAGATCCTGGCACAGTCTTCTTTCTAACGTCTCCATACTTGCTGCAGTGCTGCTGTTAGGTCCTTCCAAATACGTCTCTGCCACAGGCCAAACCAGACGAGATCCCTCACCCCCTCCTCACAGGGCAAGTGCCCCAGCCCTGACCATCCTGCTGGCCTTCTGCTGAACATGCTCCAACTTTCTTGTACTTGGGGAGGATGGGGGTGCACAAAACTGGTCATGGTATTCTAGACATGGTCTGATGAGCACTGAGTTGAGTGAGGGTGGTAATCCCTCCCCTCAATCTGTTCCCTCTTCTCCTATTAACACAGCCCAGGATGCTGTTGGCCTCCTTTGCTGTGAGGGCACATTTCTGGCTCAAGTTCAGCTTGCTGCCTGTCCCCAGTCCTCTTTGTCAGGGCTGCTCCCCAGCCAGTCTGTCCGCTCCCCATATCACTGCAAGGGGCTTTTCCTTCCCAGGCGCACAACTTCTTGTTTTTGTTGAATTTCATGAGGTTCTTGTCAGCCCTTGCTGCCTGCCTCTCCAGGGCCTGGCAGCCCTGTCTTTTAATATTCTTACATTTGCACTGAATTGGAGGTTTTGTACTTCAGTTCTTCTTCAAGTCCAGAAATCATTGGAAAAAGCAAATGTTCTCTTTAAACTAGCCCTGAAAGCAGTCACAGCATATGACAATTATGTTTGCAGTGAAGCTTAGCAAAGTTGAAGTACTTGCAACAACAGATTGCCTTAAGCTGGCAATAAGCAGAGTTCTTGCAGAAGAGTAGAAGATATTTTTTATTCTCTTGCTTTCACTGACAAAACACAGCACTACTTCTAAATTATAGACAGCAGAACACTTTGGTGAGCATAATCCTCAGTTTATATTGTGAAATGCCTATTTTGGAGAATGCTACATGAGTTTACTACTGAAATGGAGTTCGGAAAAGGACAGACCTGGCACACAGGGAGAAGCATTGTCTGCCCTGGTTTCCTCTGAATAACACCTGAAACACCCTTCCTAACTAATACCTCAAAAATAAAAGGGTGGACAGGCATGACCCTTGCTTCTGGTCTCAGTAATTCTCAGATAAGTTCCTCACTAGCCCACCATTATTATTCTGCTCTGGCACCAGAAGACAGTGCTCAAGACCTTCAAATGCACTCAGAAACTCTAGCAGGGGCAGGACCTTTCCTTGGTGTGGCCGTTCAAGACATGCAATACAGCACCAACACCAGCAATGCTAAGGGGAGGCAAAGCCTTGCAGCCTGGCAGTAGGAACAGTTGATTTTACTCTTGGTGTTTACCCAAAAGAGGAATGATTTGATTTAGCCATGCTACTGCCCCCTCACTGGTCTGTGTTTATTTTTACAATGTGCCTATGACCTGACAAGATTCAACCCACTTGTCACCTGAAGGTTTAATGGTGCTGGGGTGGGAAACGCCACCCACTGTGTGTCTCGCACGCTACCAGCAACTGCCTGAAACTTGTTCCCTCTCCTTCCCACGCACATCTACCTCGCCCACGTTGCTGCCACCGAAAGGGCTGCAGCAGAAGGGACCTTCCCTCCCCACAGCCGTGATCACATCCAAACGTTACTCACAGGCAGGAGGGCCTGGGTAAACAGAACGAGAGCTGGAGGGTGAAGTCTAAGAGGGTGCAGGTTGTGCCTAAAGCCAAGGATGCTGAGCACAACCTCACCGAACAGGAAGCTGAGGGACGTCAGCATAGTCGCATGCCTGCGAAAACAATGTGCATGAGATCAGGCTCTGGGCTCAGCCGCAGTGAGACAAACAAGCCCTCTGGCATAGTTGGCAATCACCTTAATCACACCTAGGTTTGCCAGGTCAAAAATGGGATAACCAAAAAAAAAAAAAAAAAGAAAAATCGCTTCCCTCTTCAGAGCTAACATCTGTATCAGCAGGAGTGCATGCCCTTAAAGGTAACAGGCTTTTAGCTGACTGCTAGAAGCAGAGCTGTGCAGAAAACAGTGCACTTCAGAAACTGTGGAGCTTTTTTCTGCTTGGTGTTGCTGGTCTTGTGTTAAAAAGTCACCAGAACTGTCTGGTAGAAAATATCTTTTTTTTCAGCTATTACAAAATGTGAATTTCAAACTAAATTGGTTGTTGTTGGGAAATTAAAAGTAACAGTGGCCTTCCCTGGCCATATAGCTAAAAATCAGTTTCAGTAAAGTGCCAGCTGATTCTTGTGAAATTGGCACATACTTGATGCATTGAGGAGCATTGGTAAATGTGCAGTATGAATGATTCACGTGGTTTTCCTTTGGTTTTTCCTTCATTACGTAATTGCAAGAGTTTGGCTAATGCAAAAGCCTTGATAAATTAAGCAAAGGCACAGGAATTAATTAATATGCAAATGGATATAGGATATATGCAAATATTTCAAGTTGGTATTGGAATTTTGCTGGGTAGGGAGAAGGAAAGGCTGGCACCACTGAAAGAGAAAATTAGTAAGTGAATTGATACGCAGGCAGTGGCTGCTGAGTATGATCCACAGCACCAAAAACTACTGGCACATCCACACTGAAACAAGCTAAACTAACCTGGTGGCATCTTTAGCAGAATGGGACAGTGTGGGACGGTGAGGACCTGTGCCATGAATTTATATCCAGGCAGATAATAAATTAATTTTCAATTTGGGGTCTGAACCCACACTCAGGTACTAAAATAACATAGCTGTGCTCTGACTTCTATTGAGCTGTTCTGATTTATTGAGGATCCAGCTCTTTGCTTAACTATCTGGTTGATAAAAGTGAAAAAAAGATAAGTCTATAGGACAAGAAGGGGTATTAAGACCTGATCTGAAGTTCTCTGAAGGCTTTCAAAAGGAGACATTAACCTTTTTTTGTTTGTTTCAGTGGACAGTCCTAAAAAGTTTTGCTGGCAC
>NW_010126202.1:11417-23108 GCF_000699245.1 Pterocles gutturalis | reverse complement strand
GCAGGAATGTGACCTCCTGGGTTGCCTTGTGCCACTCCCCACCTGGCTGTACTGCCTCGGCTGTGCTCCAAACCCCACCTGGCATCAGCACCCCACCACGATAACCCAGATGATGTGCCATGGGACGTGCTGAACCCTACCACCCAGCCCAAGCGAAACCACTGACGTCCATTAGGAATGACTTATTGGGCACACAATCAAAATAAGAAATATACCAGATTTCTCTGGTGCTCATCACTCAGGGCATGGTGAGAGGACTCTCAGGGATGGGTGGGTGAAGACAAGGTCACCAAATGGGACCGCTGCCTTCCTGCCACCCGCAGAGTGACTCAGTTGTCTGCGTACGCTCTAACTCACCTCCATCATGATGGCCCCCAGCTTCACTGCAGACATGTGGAATGTCGAAGCAAAGTGGTGCCTGGGTTTGCAGGCCTCTGACTGGCAGCAGTGACAGCGTGTGCCAGTGACATGGGGTTTATGGCTTGGTGCTGCCACTGGTCCTAACTGCAGATCAGAGGTACCTGCAGCATCCAGACGGCAGTGATGGGTTTTCTAGGTTGGCTTTTCACTACGAAGACAGAAAGCAAAGTCTGAAACTAGGCATTTGCATTATAAATACCTAATTTACCCACATTTCTTTAATGGGAAAAAGAATCCTTCACTTCCTTCCTGTAGAGTGGAAGCATTTGGTGCCAAATGACACTTGTACTCACACTACTTGGCTCCAGCTGCAGAGTACACAAGTTAGGGAGCTGGAAGTTAAACATGAGGAGACACCTCCAGTCAGTAAAGCTAAGGAGACACTGGGCCAGATTGACAAGAGAGAGTGTGAAACTCTTATCACTGCAGGTGTTTAAGAACAGGTAATGGGGGCATCTGTCAGGATCAGCTGGGGTGTGTGGAGTCCTGCCTCAGGGCAGGGGTAGGACAGATCACCTCTAAGACCCAGGCTTCCTACCTTCTCTCTCATGACCCAGTAAAAACTCATCTCAACCTGCGACTTCAAAAAGCGCTGTAGCCTCCGCTGATGCTAAAAAAGTGTCAAAACCTCAGTTTTAAATATCATGAGAAAGATAGTAACTATGCAGCAACACATTTCTCTAACATCAGGCAGAGGTAAAGGATCAGCAATGACTCAGAGAAAACAGTGCTGCCTCCTGAATCATTGCTTCCGCTGCTGCCACATTACTGTCTGCAGCACCCAGGAATTTCCTTCACCATCTCCCACCCTCTGGCAGGGCCCAGGGCACTTTATCTGCCGATGTGTGGCTGTATGACCACCTAAGGCTGTGGAAAGCTAGAGACAGTCGATTTGGCCAGGGTTGTTTCTCAATAACAAGTGCTGTGCTTATCTGTGAGGGAATAAATTGCTCCGGCATGCCAAAAAGACCTTTCAGCTCTCTAGAGGATGGTCACTTCTCTCAGACATCAGCCACATGGAAAAAAGTGATTGCTTCCTCAAGAAGACAACCAAAGTGAGGGTACCTAAGGCAACTCAGAGCATCTCTGTCCTTATCTGACAAGGATTACAGCTGTCACCACGCACCAATAGCACAGTAGCGCATTGTGGACTGTGGCCCCCGAGCTGCCTTCCAGTTCCTCTCCTTTGTGCACCACTTTCATCCACATTGCTCAACAGACTTCACAAAGGAGAGCAGCATCCTTATTTTCAATTAACAGGTGAGGAAACTGAGTCACAGAGATGCCATGGCAAATGCAAGAGTACAACCCAGGTCTTGTACACCACAAGCTGGCTGGTAGGCAGATAGTCCGCATGACGGTGCATGGTCATGTCACCATGATAGCACCCTGTCCTTCCTGTCGGTGAAGGGATTGAGCTGAGGAAACTGGGCCCGGAGCTCAAGGGACAGACTTGGCAGGGGGGTTGGAACTAAATGATCTTTAAGGTCCCTTCCAACTCAAGCCATTTGATGATTCTATGTTTCTATGATTCTTGCCCAGAAGCATTAGCTCAAGCAGCAACCCCCCCTGGGGCGTTGTGCCTGCTGTGAGATATGTTGAGCCCCAGGTAGCTCACTGAAATGCAAAGGGCATCTTCTGTTATTATAAGCTACTGCCTGATTTCCTGACAGTAGGAGGGTGGGAGGTGAAGGGAGGGGACATGCCTCTGCTCTCCTGATCTTCAACTGTGGTATCCCCTCCTTAACACCATTAGATGCTGGCCTATAATGAAGCAGAGACATGGGCTGGTCTCTCTGACAGCCATCAGGCCAGGCACACAATGATCTTCAGTTCTGGGATGTATGTGCCAGATAGTGCAGTTTTAAGGCAACCTCACACACACACCAGCGGAGGCACTTGCCCCTCCCCTCTGCAGACGGTCCCACCAAGTCCAATGGAAACCATCACAACCATTTTCTGTGCCTCTCTGCAAGAGAGAGACAGAGGTCCAGGGAAGAGAGCTTGGTATCAACACTTGTTTTTTGAGGAAGATCATTACAGCAAAGGCTCTTAATTCACCTGAACTGCTTCACATACTTAAGACTCCTTTTTACCATGAGGGCTGGGGAAGGCAATCTGTAAACCATGGCCCATCTCTCACTTATCACTCTTTCTGCTTTACTCTCTGGTAGTATCTGGCCACTGACTAAGGCCTCAGTCTCTGCACATGTGCTTATCTTTATGTGATGTGATTAACACCACTGAGGTCACAAAAAAAGTAGGTATACAGGTCCAAAGTCCAAAGCAGAACAGTCTGGAGATAAAAATTGCCTCCTTCATGTACATGAGAAGAGCAGTTAGAAAACATCCTGGAGCTCTGACAGCACTCTGGGATATTTTCTAATAATGGCAATTCCATATGCAGATGTTTCAAATAGCCACTCGAACACTAATTTTCTGGCTACAACTGTAGTAAATGCCTTCATTTGAGAAACTGTCATGTTCCTCTAGGGGGACTGCATTACTTTCCTTTCAAAGCTCTATTTTTGCTTCAAAGGTCTTCTAATGCTTTTCTTAGAAAAGATGTTATCCTCAGCCAAAACCAGAGCAGAAGGAAATGGTGGAACTCCCTGGGAGACCTGAAAGCCCCATCACCTTTGGACTTCCGTGTGGTGCTGCATGCAGTTTTGTGCACTGTGCATTTATAATCACTGAGACCACAATCACCTTTTGGAAGGTATTGAGGAGCTCAATTTACAGTTGAACAGGTCTTCCCTGGGACATTCTCCCAGAAGTTTAACTTGTGTGTAACTGAAATTTGCATAAGAAAGTTTGAAGTTTTAAAGGCTTTCCCTCCCCACTTGCTGAGCGGAGAACTAGTGGCTTCCTGTTAAGGAAACATTTAGTCTGCTCTTGTCTTTGTTAGTCAAGTCTGGTATTCCCCTCTGAAAAAAAAAAAAAAAAAAAAGAAAAAAAAAAAAAGAAAAGAAGAGAGAGAGAAAGAAAGAAAATAAGATATTGCTTAAAAGAAAGCAGTCAAGCGATGCTAAATTAGCCTATACCTCTACAAATGTTAACGAGCGTGGGTGCATCCTCCCACGCCTGTACATGAAGTGGGCTGAGATGACTGACCGCTACACTCACCACTTCCAGAGGCCATCCATTTCTAAGAATTTTGTGGTTTTCATTCCCACAGGGGCTTTTCATTCCCACGTTAGCATATCTTTAGCACACAGTTTTACTCCAGACGAGTGTAGCAAGGATGGGCCTTTCCGCCGAACATGTATCAGAAAACAAAAATACAACATAGCGGTGACTTCAATCTGACACCTCTTGAAGCAGCTACTCCAGTGAGTGAAGCAGGTAAGTCCCTTTTGTGGTGATACTGATCATGTAACTAGCGTGAAGAAAACAAGTTGGATGTCAACAACCACCCCTAAGCAACAACTGATCTGTTGTGGCCACTGACAGGTATGAAAAGACGCCACGAGGTTAGGAGAGATTGAACATCTGCAGTTGCAGAGTTATTTGCAGAGAAAGTCATAACCACTTTTTCATCTCAATATGCTGTGGGAATGAAGGAAGACAATAGGAAAGGATGAAAGTGGTTTGTCCTTTCTTAGATCAGCATCTCATACTTAATTCTGTAAACATGCAACTGCTAGAAGAGCATTGTTGCTTAAAGCTATGGTGACAACAAATTTGCAGCCTAGCACATATTACCATGATGCAGCATCACCTACCTCAGTTATAGTGCAACTTTTCGAGTCACTTCAGTGGGATGTAACAGCAGCAGACTCTCCCCCACTGATAAAATAATGGCAGGAGGATCATGCATGTTCTCCCTCCAGTCATGGCAGCCCTGTACTACTGGAGAGAGGCAACCCTCACAAGGTGAAGCTACCCTCTGCCTTGACTGCTAGGCAGAGAAATGCCAAAGGCTTGCAGCAGCATTAAACACTTGTTTTTTAAAACCATAGAAGTCTGTGCCAACGCTTGCCAACATGCATCCAGAAGCACACCCTTGTCTTCATGAGGCCAGCCACTCAAAGGTGACTGGTCACTTCACTTGCCTTCATTTGGTGTTGTCTTTTTGAGAGACGCTTAAACAGACCAGATTCTTCCACAGCACTGTATGAGTGCCCTTTCTTGAGCTTCTTTTGGGTGTCTGGTACACAAAAAATAAGACACCCCAAAGTAAACAGTAATCTTTGAAGATCTGAGTGTCAAAAGCAGCCATTTGAAAAATGATTACTAGCTACATTATGTTAAAAAGGATGCTTCTATATACCTTACTAAGGAGGGTATTTCTGCTTTCATGTATACCTCATTCACTTGAAACATAGCTGTACAAAGATAAGTTTATTACCTGATTTGACCATTTTTGGTTTTCTTGAAAGTCAGTACAGCTGTATGACCCATAACTGCTTTGTGTCTACAGACCCTACAAGGAAGAACTATACTTCTTCCTCTTTTGAGTGGGTTAACAGGATGGTGTTTCATTCTACACATGCTTAAGAGACTGTGTATGTTGGTAAAGTCTACTCCACCTCAGTTAATTCAATTTCATGATATGTTCGAAATATCCACACTCTAGCAGCTTTCTCACCTACTAGAGTCAGCGTCCAAACTTAAAAAAAAAACAACCCAGAGACAAAAAGAGTGACTTCAGTCCTCAGACAACCCCAGATTTTTTGGCAAGTAATTGTAAATGAGTGGTGCAATTTTTTACTGGAATTGTGCAATTCTTGCTTCAGACATAGCTTATCAAGAAAGAGCTAACTTCTTTCAATATAATTTTTGTCTTTTCCTGCATTATAGAAGCATAGAGCACCTTTGCAGACCTGTAGATGTGTCTCCTCTGGAAGCAGATGGCTGCCTGCCCTTAGCTGTACTACTGCCTGAATGTAAAGATGGAATAGTTCAAAAATACCTATAGGATTGTCCGTAACAATGATTTTGGAGCTTATGTCAGATTTTTACATAAATATTTGGGACTTCAGTTTACATTTCTTTTTTTTTAATCTGTAGAAACATGTTGATAAGAGAGGTGATTTTCTGCCAACATAGTTCTGCTGGTAACAGTTCTTGTACATAGCTGTAGTAAATACTTTTTGTTAATTACCAGCTGTTGAATTGTAGCAAGTTGCATTGGTATGTATAATATTTTGTCTATATTTATTTATAAATACCTTTGTATTTATATATACTAATACAAACGCAACACCCAATGAATGACAGTAGCACTTTAGTATGAGGCTATGTACTTATTTGCCAGTGCCACATCCAGCATGACCACTATGGAAAGTGATATTTGTGTGTGATTTTCATAAACCAAGGTTCATCCAGATAAAGTAACATGTCAGGCTGTAATGCATTGGCTGAATTTGCCTCTTTACCATGTTCACAGAGTCCCAGAGTCACTGAGGCAGGAACGCACCTCTGGAGGTCACCTGGTGGAGGCTGCCCAGTTCAGAGGAAGGTCGCCTCAAGCAGGGTGCTCAGTGCTGTGTCCAGACAGGTTTTGACTGTCTCCAAGGGACACTCCACAGCCTCTCTGGGAAACATCTTCCAGTGTTTGACCACCCTCACAGTAAAAGTGTTTCCTATGTTTAAGTGGAGTTTCCTGTGTTTTAGTTTGTGCCCATTGCCTCTTGTCCTGTCCCGGGGTACCACTGAGCAGAGCCTGGGTCCCTCCTCTTTACTTCCTCCCAACTGGGTATTTGTACACATTGATGAGATCTCCCTGAGCCTTCTCTTCTCCAGGCTCAGGAGTCCCAGCTCTCCCAGCATCTCCTCGTACAACAGATGCTCCAGTCACTTAATCATCTTTGTGGCCTTTAACTGGTCTCACCCTAGCAACTCCATATCTCCCATGTACTGGGGAGCCCAGCACTGGACCCAGAACTCCAGGTGTGTCTCTCCAGTGCTGAGCAGAGGGGAAGGATCACCCCCCTCAACCTGCTGGTAATGCTCCTCCTGACACAGCCCAGGGTGTTTCTGGCTGGCTTTGCCACGAGGACACATTGCTGGCTCTCCTTGTTTCAGCTGGGATAGAGTTAATTTTCTTCTTAGCAGCTAGAGTAGCACTGTGTTTTGGATTTAGTATGGGATTTGGTATAAGAAGATTGTTGATAGTATACTGATGGATTTAGCTGTTGCTAAGAATTCAAGGACTTTTCAACTTCCCATGCTCTGCTCGTGTGCAGGTGCACAAGAAGCTGGGAGGAAGCATAACCAGAGCAACGGACCCAAATTGGCCAATGAGATATTCTGCATCATGCAATATCATGCTCAGTATATAGATGAGGGCTGGCCAGGAAGCTCTCTCTCTCTCTTCCAGGATTACAGTTTAAGGACTTTTCTCCTCCAGGATTGCTGCTCAAGGATGGGCTGGGCCTTGAGCAGCAGGTGGTGAGCAATTGCACTGTGCACTCATTTGTATATTTATTATCATTATCACTATCATAATATTTTATTTTTATTATTAGATTTTTCTTATCTCAACCCAGAAATTTCCTTACCTTTACCCCTACAATTCTCTCCCCCATCCCACCATGGGCAGGGGAGGGTGAGTGAGCAGATCCGTACTTTTTGGCTGCCTGCCATGTTAAACCCACGACACTGGCTCATATTAGCAATAACCCAGATTTTTCAGCACAGATGAGACAAAGGTCGCTTCTGAAGGTGGGACCTGGACTTCCAAATCATTTAGCTATTTCTGAAAATATCTTGCAACCCTTTTTCCTCAAAGAAGGTGGTGTGTGGCTGGCTGGTTTAACAGTGGGAGGTTTATCTGTTCTTCAACAAAATTATCACCTGCAGCTTCAGAGAGTCATAGGCTGAAAGGGGCCACCAGATCATTCGCCCATCCCAGTGTAACACGTCTCTGGGTCTCTGAATCATCCCTTCACTGAACACAGCTAGTTGCATTCAGTGGTGTTTGTCTGACGCTTATAAACCAGAGACCTGTCCTGGTTTGATTTGACATTCAAGAGATCTCGGCTCCATCTTGTATTTGTTCCAATAGCGATTAACTTAATTTAGCTATGAACATCTAACTTCTCATTTGAACTTCTCTAGCTTTGACTTCCAGCCACTGGGGCTTGTTTGCCTTTTTCTACCATTAGCACCCCGTCCTGTCTCCTTTAGAAAATGCCTATCAAAAAAAACAAGCTGATCTTTTTCCAGACAAAAGTTTTGTGCCCTTTAAATCACCCAGTGAAACATGTTTTCTCCAATCTACAAATATGTCTTCATTTTTGAAAACTGAATCTTCTAATTCAAACTGGAAGAAGGGCTTGTGCACCCACGTTTTTGTCTGTTTTTTCCAAATATATAAGCTGCTCAGATAAGACAGGAACTCTGCCTACACTGACCTTCCTCTCTATTTTTTCACTGTTCTTTACAAAATAGAGTAAAAAATTTTAGTGCATAAGTTCATGTGTTTGTATGCATCAGGCCACCATAAAAACCAGATATGTTCTTCCAGACAATAATCCAGATGTTCAAATGAACTGGATTAGAGACAACACTATAAATAATTAAAAACAGCAGTCCTGCTGCTGAATAATTCTCAAAAAAACCCCAAAACAACAATTTACTGAGGGAGAAGAGGTATGACAGAAAGATCATCTTCCAGAAGTTTAACCAGATAAGCTGGAAGCTCCCTAGCAGCATGTCTGTCATAAAACTTCGTTAATGGGTCCTTAGTAGCTTGAGATGAATCTTAGAACTTAAGACCACCTTGAACTGTGTTACTGTTTCTGTATTGTCTTTCAGACCTCAATGTACGTCTCAGGAGCTGCTTGTACCCATTGTCTCTTCAATGCCCACGTCCCAATCCTGATTGACAGTGCTTGTTGCAAGCAAATCATAATATGCCACAACAGCAAAATACAGCAGAGAATCAGTGGTCTAAATGAGATACATGCTGTAATTGTGGTGAAGAAAAATGATATGTCAAGGCCTGCAGCATTTTCTAGTAGTTGATGTCAGGCCCACAATTTCCACTATAGTTAGTTGCACCAGAAGAGAAGGTAAGACTCAGCAAAATTCCTTTGTTTCATGACTCTGCTTTCTTGAGTTTGCCTTGGAAAGGCTGGAGGTACTTTTATATTATCCTTTTGCTTGTTACTTCCACAGAGTAATTAAAGAAAGCTCCAGTCCTAGTTTGAAGCCACATTGTTAAATACTGGAAAAAGTTTAAAAAAAAAAAAATAGGAGACAAGACATTGCCCTTCCTGCTGTGAATAGAGAGTATATAAAAGAGAAAATTCACGTCTGAGAAGAAAAGTCACTGGTGAAGACAGCCACCAGGAAAATTGTGTATTCTGGGTTTTAAAATGTTATTGATAAATGTCCCACACAGTGTCAGACTCGTTGCTCTGAATCTACAGACTGTAATGACAATTGGAATAAATTTCAGTACAATCTTATTTTCACGGTGGAGAAGAAAACAAAGATTTGGGTTCTTTTTTGCTCAGAAATTAAATATTTCTGTACCCAAAATAGTGACTAGAATGAGGATCTACACTTGGTTTGGGGCTTTTATTTTTTCTCCACTGACTTTCTGATAATGAGCGACCTACATTGTAGAGGGCTTCTTTTTCTCCCCCTGTTCCCAACTGGCCTCACAGATTCCTCTGACTCACAGAAATTTTTGAAAAACAAACCACCAACTGTGTGATTTTAGAAGTATCAGTTACAGTTTCATTATCAGTGACCAGAGGGGATTCCGCACACTCCCAGTGCAATGGAAGGGAGTACCCCTTTGCTCATCAAGGTACAGGTGAATGTTAGTTCTAGGAAACTGCCTTTAATTCCAAAGCCAGACCTCTCATCTCTGTTCTTGGCTTTGAGCTGTTGGTGCCAGAAGCTCTTTTGATTCCATCAAATCAGACCTATCCAGACCTCAGAGATTTTTGACAAATCAAGATTCATTAAGATTTTGTTCAAATTCAGGCCTGGATTTCTCCTCTAACATGCTCAGTTTTCCCAAATAATTATTCCTGCCAGACCTGTCCCTAGTTAAGTTAAATGTCAAGACAACCACCGGACTCCAAGGTAAGCTACAGACCTGTGTTTCTTTATGCAGTGTTTCTAACCCAATGTGACTGGAACATAAATGGATGTCTTGTTTGATCTTTAGGGGAAAGAGCCAAATGCAGGGATCTGGGGTTTGTTCCCAACTCGTCAATGTTAATTTCAAATCTTGATAGGATAGTTCTGTAAAATGGTTGCGATACTTGCCCATTTTTCTAAAATCCTGCTACAAAGCAGACTATTAATGCCAACATATTAATTAAAATTACTGCATTAATAACACTGTTATTCACCAACAGAGTATACTATATTATGAGGAGGCAAGCCTCACTCATCTTGCATTACAGACAGAGAGAAATGTCCATTTCACCAAACAGAGCTTGCTAACACAAGTTTATGTTGCACACAGAAATGTTCATCAGACATTTACAAACTAACCACTCCATGTAGAAAATCCCAGAATTTAAGCTACCTTTGCAGCTCTATTCTAGTTGCTTTGTGCCTTAGGAGAGAGTCCTTTCATGGTCTCACAATAACTTTTTCCTCCCCACTGCCATCACTTTGCATGCACAGTCTACAAAGCAAGTCATTTGGTAAGCAGTTGTTCGGGCTTTCGTGTACTCCCCTTTGCTCAGCACCTAGCCTCACACTTTACCTACTACTCAAAAGTGGTTCTGAAAATAAAATTACTCAGAAACTCTTGCTCTTGCCTCATCACTAAAGCATCAGAGTATCTTTGAATGTTAACTATCTTTGTTCATAAACCTTGCAACATGAGGGGGTGGTGTAATCCACATTTTACACATAGGGAACCGAAGCACAAAGTGATTAAGGTCAAAAGTTTCCATTACTTCTGTGGACTCCCTAGGACCTGATTTCTCAGTTTATTTAATACTCTACTTTCTGTCTCCAAAGCATAATATGCATTACCTCAGCTACAGCTGTGAGAACTCAGCACTCCTTCACGTCAGACCCAAAATCTCCACCCACATATGCGTCAGATGAGGAGCACCCAGCCAGTCACCACCTCTGACAAGGTAGGTTTCAAAAATTTGCCTGGCACCACACAGAAATTTTGTGGCAAAGAAGCGGACAAAGCGCAGTTTCCCAGTCCAGCACGCAACTGCCTTCACCAGGCAGCTGTGTTTGCTCTTGGTGCAATCCCTTCTTTCAGCTTGCAGCTTCAGAACGAGACAGCGAGCTGGGCAGAGGTCCTAGGAACACAGGGGATGTCCTCTTCACTCTGCCTCGCATCCCTGGCTCTCCCAGGACAAACGTCTAACTTACTGTGAAGAAGGTGGGCATTCTCATGTCTGACAGTGACTTTAATGTTCTTTAGTTTCAGGGGGAGCGATAGGAAGTGTGGGACAAAGATAATGGATGATCCCTGGTGTAGAAATGTCAAAACTCAAGAGGCTTGAACACTAATGTGGGCTCAAGCACAGACTGCGCAGTCGAGCACACATCTCTGCCCACTGCCTCACATTTTCTCCTTTTCATTCCTCACACCTTCCTATTCAAGTTCCACCTGTTTTCTTTCTTATCCTTCTAATGTTATTCTCTTCAACTTTCAGTCTCCATTCCTCAAGATTCCGCACTAAGTTCCAGGCTCCTTGTTTTACCAAGTTCCAGTCTTCTTTTCTAGCCCTCACGGCTCAGTCTTTATCTCTTCAAAATTGATAATATTGGCCATTTTGGTCATAGCCTTCGTCTTCCCTGTTCGCTGTTTTCCAGGTCCTCATTGTAGCCTTTTCCCTGGGTTCCTCCTATCCCTGTCTCACTCAGTTCCTTCCTTTGCTTGACCTTTCGTTCTCCAGTCATTTCCTTTTCTCATCCTGTATTTTAGCTCCTGGTAAGAGCTGTCACTTTTTCCATCACCAATTCCCCAGTCCCAGTTGGTTTCTATTCTAGTACCACTGGTGAGTGAATTGCTTGACTGAATTGCTTCCCTTATGCAGCTTCTCAGCTCCTGGTTTCTTGTCTCCCACAGAAACCCCCGTGTCTCCAGATTCCCCATTTCTGAAGTTCAGTCTTCTTTAACTTTAGACACCAGCGACCACCACCAAGTCTCAGCTGCCACTCAAGTAATACCGGGCTCTGCCCAAGTCACAGATATTCCCCTCTTCTACCATGCTTGCCTGCAAGACAGAGGCACGAGATAGAGGGAAGCTCCCTTGTTTCATTTACATTGCCTCCCACCTTGATTTGGACTAGTGTGGGGCAGGAACTGTAGGAGGTCCAGCC
>NW_010126202.1:0-11386 GCF_000699245.1 Pterocles gutturalis | reverse complement strand
GAGATATCTTGGCTGCAGCAAACCCTCTCTGGATCACCCCGCATGGGTTGTACCCTCTGGGCAACACTGGATCTGTCAGGGGATGGTGTATGCTCCATCACACTGTGGGGAGCACCCAGTTGCAGGATGGTAACTTATTCCAGCTCTGGGTAAACCTGATTTTGTTTGGTGAAAGAACTGAAAAATCAATGACAGAAGTGGTTTGATCTGGAGGAAAATGCAGATATTTCTGTTCCTTTTATTAACCCAAAAAATTATATTCGCCTGCATTTTTACTGATTAGCAAACCTTTCATTTCCATTTACAGTATTGGAAACAAAAAACAAAGGGCATAAAGTGAAGAACAAGGAGGCAGTGCTGTAGCTTCCTGCCTTTTAACTAAGGGAGCCTTTGGTTAACCTTTTGGAATGTGAGGAGACCCATGCTCTCCTTCCACAGCTAATATCACCAGATGGTATAATCCACGGCAGGATCTCCCAACCTTGCATGTTGAGACTACCCTACTCTATTTAGAAATATTTAACTATTAATTGGAGTAATCTCAGTAAGATTCCTCGTTGTTCATCTATGATTAAACCTAACTCCTTGGTGCTTTCTCTCTTACCCAGAAAATAAATAATTATTTCTTTAATGCCACAGATTGAGCAACAGGGACTGAAAGACAACTCCTGCATACTCTGTGCCTCAGCATAGCTTGTCGATTTCCTTATTTCACCAAGAAGGGTAAAGGAAATCTAGGTTTGCCTCTGTCCTCATCTAGCTTTATGTGTCAGAGGCAGAAATTAAACAGTGCCAACCACATTCTGTGTGTGTGACCTCCCCTGGGCCACTGGACAACAGGGGGAATTGCCACTTCCAATCATGTTCACACTGAAATATTTCCCAGGTACAAGCGTTTTATCTGAATCCTGATAGTTTCAGGTCAACCAGAACACAGTTCTTCGATGACAGGCAAATATGCTTTTCACTGAAAGCAGCACAGAAAAGCCAAGGCCCGGACTGAGCTCTGTGGGACATGGTCCAGACACACAGCTCCAGCCAGGACAGAGGGAGGTACAGCAGTACAACCAAGGAGCTAAGGGGAATTTGCTCATGATCACTCATTTCAGAACCATTTGCAGCTTGATTTTTAAGTGTCTCTACCCACAAGTGCAAATAGCAGTTGACTAGCCACCGGTTTGGACTGACATTTCTTTGAGTTGCAAATAGCACATCTCTGATGCATAAGTCTTCCTGTTGCCATAAGACAGGTTTCTGCTCCAAAGAATGGGTCATCTGAGCTATTTAAAGAAAAAGTTGCTAGACTTTTTTTACACAATGATGCACTTTCCCCCTGGCCTTGTCCCTAGGAAAGAACAACCTGTTTTAAGTCAGGCTTTCCCTCTTTCTCACCTCCCTCCCCAAATTCACTGTGGAGACCAACTTCAGACACTTCATCCAAAACAGATGTGATCTGACAAACATGGAAAAAAGAGGAAACTGGGTTTTAATACCACCGATGCTGAGCAATTTAGTAAACTGTTTTTGTCTGATCCTGCTTATAATTAAGATGTAAGACTGAAACACATGCTATGATTTCATTCTTGAGAGACACTATATGAAATTTCTCTAAATAATAACAGTGATGGCTCAACATCAAGCAGATACACTGAGTATTGAACTAAGGCAAGGGGCGGGTTAGTATGTGTAGGTGCCTCTAATCTGCAAAAATACTTACGCAACAGTGAATGTTCAATTAGGGGATTTACCTTTGATGAACAATTCAGTTGTTAAATTAGCTATGGGCTACAACAGCATTGTGGGGGTTTTATGCTCGGTTCAGTGGAGGCGGGTGAACTACTGCAAAGCTTCGTTAGAATTGTGCAGGACTTCAGGAGTCACCCTCTCGGACTGGGGCAGCTCTGGTACCACGAAGTTTCTCCAGAGTTTGCAGACTCCCACTTGGAACTTTGAAGTAACAGCGCTGCCCTACTGTGGCCTGTTGTAAACTCTTCCCATTCTGGTGCCATCTGTCCTATCTATAAAGGAACTAATGTCTCTGCAGAACATGAGGTCAGAGATAATCCTGGTTTCATTTATGACAATTAATGGTACACACGCCAAGCAGCCAAGAGGCAGAACAGATCTTCCTTCTGCAGTGTCCACAAGAATTTACCCCAAAGGCAGAGGGTGCAGAGATTACTTCCTTCCTGCATCTCTAGGGATTCAGCATACCAGAGAAAGAGAACAGAGGTAACTCAGATAGATACCTGGTCCCCCAGACAATGTAACATACCTGCCACCAGAAGAGTAAATACTCATTGGAGCACAGGGACTCCTGGAACCATGTTTGCTAAGAGTAAGGTCCTGGTCTGTGACCAGGAATAATTAATAACTGCTATTTCAGATGGAGGACTTTTAAAAGACAGACACGTCCTGGCTGAGTATACTTGCAGGGGCTAGATGAGAGTGACCACGTCAGAGTGTAGCTGGCAAGCCATGCAGACACTGAGATCCTATCCCTAGGACTGATGATCTTGAAGCATCACAAGAAAAGCCTGTAGCTTATCACTCCATTTCATTTTCCATCCCACTGAAGTGAACCAGATTAATCCCCTCTCAGGACGTGGATTCTGTATCACGATTATAACTGATCACGATGCCATTAGGTCTGCTGGATATTCCAAAAGAGATGCTTTCCTGCTCAGATAGGGGGATGACTGGGTAAGGGCACTGTTGGGGCAGACAGACTGGAGCTGATGCTGCTCTGGCCACCCCCCGAGGCAGGAGCAGGGGGGTGTAACACAGGCAGACCTGAGAGCAGGGATGGGTGCTCTCACGGGTGCAGCCTGCAGACTAGCTGCATGGTAGCCTGGCACTGTAACCATAAGAGCAGAAAGGCACAAAGATTCAGAGAACTCATGAAGAAGAGCTGAAAAGCTATTGCTGAACATGTCAAAGAGAATAAATTAATGGGGAATCTGTGAAAACCACCCACTGTGTACTCTGCAGGTATCACACCATGGTCTTTATCCCTGATGTTTGCATTCTGCTGCCTCTATCATCTTAAGGTTTAGCCTTCTCTGTTCCACTTCTGTATCATCTGTGCACACATGTATACATAGATTTATATGTTTATTGGAGCATGTAGCCCATGTATTACTTCCCTGATAGAACTATTATTCACAAGCATATCCAGCATATGCTGTTCTGTGTTTCTCTGCAGATGATGTGACACAGGGAAACCTCTTTGATATTATTCTCTCTCTCTTTTTTTCTTGTAGACTGGAACCGCCTCTGAAATGCAGCCGTTTCTCCAGGACAGTATCATAGTTGTTCCTCAGTGTACACCTAAACAACTCTGTTTAGGCCAGGAAATTACAAGATGCCATAAACCTGCTGAAAATGCAAGCAGAAACCTATGTAGGCAGATATACTTGGCGTCATCAAAACGTGTTGACCCAGCGCAGAGATTTACTGCAGTAACAAAAGCTATGGAACAGTTGCTGACTATGAGCTTCTTGTGTTTCTGCCTCACCCTCTCATGAAATTTCATGACAAGGTATTTGAGAATTAGCCATATAGTTAGTATTTCCCTTTCATTTATCTTTAAAACAAACTAGTTTGGGCAATGTGTATAACCATAAAAGGGAAAAAATGGCAAAACAGCAGAACAAGGAGGCCAAGGATATCAGAATCAGCTGGGCACTGGACTTCTTAGGTTGTTTGACTGATGGTCCACAAGCCAGACATGACCCAGATAGAACAAAGCTGCACATATTGTACTTAAATCTTTGTTGTTGGACTTTCAGCCTTTACTTTGTCCGCAGTGGGATATTTCCTTCAATTCGTCTTCAGCTATCATGTGTAAGTATCTGTTTAGTTTTCTTATACACACCATCCATTCTTCTGTACAGAGAGGACTTGAAAGGTGAATGTATTTTGTTCACAATTATGACTATCACTTAGCAGCTCTCCCATTAGAAAAAAAAAATTGGTTTACAATGGAAAAAGCAGCTTTCTGTAAAACTGGTCTACCAAAAATGCCTCCTCTAAAGAGCATGCCAAATTCATCAGTCCAATTAGAAAGCATGCAGTATGCTTTTGGACAACAAACCAGTACAGGAACATAACAAAAGTCATAAATCAGTGGTCCTTCAAGAAGCTGCCTGTCGCTCACAGTCTGGACTATATTGCTCTGCCATGAAAAGGGACACCCATTCCATATGAAGAAGGGCAACACACAGAGAGATATATTTGCTTGGTGCAGGTGATCCAGGTCAGACAGTCCTCAATTTTAATGGTCTAGGACCATGAGGATGGAAACACAGCTACTTAGGGTGCTCCAGGCAGACCAGAGATGAATAGGTTTCTACAGCATCTCCTAGACATGATACACTACTTCTTTCTCTACTATTCCCAAATCTATCTCAGACTTCTTTTACTTCTCTCCACCTGAATGAGTGAACAGTAATTTATAGTAAGCAGCTCACGGGCTGTGTTCTGCAGCTGCAAAAATTACAGAAGTCGGGGCATGTGACATGAAAACACATTCCCTGCATGTGCATGGCAGAAATCTTGCAAAACTCTCTCTGCAAAGATAGGAATAAATTATATTAGCACTACCAATAAGTGTTGTCATTGCAAAATGAGGAGTCTCTTCTCCCTGAAATCAGTATGAGTCAGAAGAAAACAATATACTTTTTGAGCTAAAACACGTGATCAGAGTCCTTCCTCGGACATTGACTGAACTCATGTTTACAATGGAAAATCACCATTTCCCTGGTGGGAGATGATTGCTAGTTTTTAGAAAACAATCTGTGGACTCTGTTATTTAATTCAGCAAATGCTGGTAAATTCCCATGTGTAAAAAGACGTCCTTATTTGGAGGAATTTTTCTTGGGGAAATTCTGGCCCTGGTAATACAAATAGGGCAAATAGATTTTCTCTCCACTTGGAAAGCTAGCTTGAATTTCTGGCCACTCATATAAGCTTCTCACGTTATTCCCCATGCACAAAATCTGCTCTGTGCAAGGGAAATGCCTTCCCTCTGCTTTTGGAGGTTCAGGAATGAATTCACTTCCTCATTGTCATTGAAAATGGCTGTGAGCTTTGAACAGACCCAAAATGTAGCTCTTAATATACAAGATACTGAAACTTATTCAATACTTAACATTTTTGGGGTAAAACCTCAGTGAAACTGCTTGGCTGGGGTTGTGCTGAATGAGATTAAATCCCACACCTACACTAGTTGTTCTAAAACAGGATTTACAGTAAGTGTTGGGAGTACCAGACCCCTTATATAATTCTATTCTCTTTGACAAAAACAAAAGACTCTCCTTCTGACAGAGATGCTGTGCATCTAGCAGGAGTTACAGTGCTGACGCAGAAACTAGAGATGAAGCTCAATGGCCTCTGTTATTGAGAAGGTCAGAATAAACAATTATGAACACAAAAAGCTGGTCAGAAACATTCATCATGCACTGTAGAATTGGATACTTCTTGTCTTTCCTCCACATTTTGATGAGTTGGGAGAAATTACAAATATTACACCAGGAAAAGATTGACAGGCTTCATGCTCTACGATTTGTGACTAAAGATTACCTTCACGTGGTGACTTTTTATTCACTTAGCAGTCCCCACATAATTCCATTGCTGAGAGCTGCTGAGGAGAAGATGTATTTCCATCTTCATAGAAAACAGTATCAACAGTTCTCACATATTATTAAGGAATTATACAAAATCACTCATTCAGGTATTCACCAAGCACATGGAAATGAACCACAATTTACAATAGCTTTACTGATTTTAAGGAGTGTAAGGCTGGCTTAATAAATGGAAACATACGTAAGAAAATATGTTATTGGACATCTATAAAAGAAATGAGAACAGATTGCAGTGAATTTTTTACCACTCAGATTATACAAACTGCATATATTTTGGGAGAAAATAAAAACTTCCACTGACATTAGAGTTCACTGGGAAAGGAGCTAAGACAGCACAGGATGCTAAAGGCCTGGAAGACTGGCAAGTCTGCTAAAGTGCAGGCTGTTCTAGGAAAGTTTGACTGACTGCATTATATGTTGAAATTGTTTGGAGAATAGAGGAGAGAGGAGTAAGTGCTTTAATTACGTAAGCAGGCATTCGCTAGCTCCACTCCCCAGCCCTTCCCTTCCACTCCCAGAGGGTATAGCTCTGTGCTAAATGCTTACTTCATACCTGAAGTAAGAATAGCTGCTTATGTAATCTCATCAGACGGGAATACAGAAGAACGAAAAACAATAGTAGTTCCCCGCTGGACTTCAGATGAGGCATTGTCTGTAGCTATTTATTTGGTAACCAGCTGATGACTCACAGGTGCTGAAGTGCTGGCTGAAGCAGAAGCAAACAGCTCTGAAATCCAGACTCTGCTTTAGGGTCCCCTTCTGTGGCGTGCACTGTACACTTAGGCAGCACAGCAGTTGTCCCAGCCTAAAGATCAATGTAAAGGCTAAAATGAGTGGACTTGCACTACTTAATGTTCTGTGCATTAAGGCATGCTGACTACTACAGTTTTGGAAAGAGAAGACCATCCCTGTGCGGAACCATCCCTCTGCAGCATTATGCTTGATGCTTACAACCCTCAACCTAAATCAAAGACCATTACAACAGTCACGGTCCACAGTTAAGTGAAATGTGCTACACTTGGATGGTAACTTCCTTGAAGCAGGGACCACGCTTTGTAAATACTCATGGTAAACAACCACGTGCTTAGGTATTAAGGTACGGCAAAGACAAAACAATAAATGACTCTATCTTAAAGAGTTTGTAGTGAAAATTAAACAAATGAGATATAGAAAAGTGTGAGACAAGAAACATCCTTACACTTACCACACAACTGAGAAACTGAGGCACCAGAATGCTAAGCCACAGCCCCAAATCCCACTGCAAAATTGTGGCAAAGTTCAGGCTGGAAAAGTATCAGGAACAACAATCCCATTTCTGCTCTTTCCTAGGCATCTTCTTAACCACTGCAAGAAACAGGGCACCGAGCACCATGGGCCTTTGATTTGGCTAACTATTGCCATGCTTATTTTCTTCAACTTAGCCACAAGCCTTGTCTGAGCCTGCTTCAAAACCCACTGAAAGCACTTTGCTCTCCTAGGCAAAAATACTGTTGGTCTTCTGCTTATTTCTTGTTGGGGACTTACTGGAATTCTCTATATTGTGCACTGCAGAGGGTCAGTAATGCTGAGCAGTGCCTCTGTCTCAAATGTAGCTATACATAGCTATATGTCTGCAATTCTCAGGGCCCCTGAGGCTAGATCCAGTATGTACAGATAGCAGAGGAATGTGAGACAGATAAAAATCAAGTTGGAAAGATAATATTACTGCCACTGCAACTTTTTCACACATTTCACAGACTCTGGAAAGGCACTGCGAGATTTCAGCTTGCCCATTACCTCCACACAAAGAGTTAAGTATGGTTAAGGCCAACCTTAAGTATGGTAAAGGCCATACTTAACCCCCTTCTAGCTAATATACCCTGTGTTCTCAAAAATGTCCAATGTTTGCTTCCAGAGGTCATTTATCGCTGTTTCACCATTATCCTTAATGTTTAACCTACAGCTCAACAAAAGGGGCTAAGGCAAGATTTGAACTTTTAACTTCTTTGGAACCCACTGAAATTCCAGCTCTTTAATTCTGGTATTTCTATCACAGATATCAAAAAGAAGAAGAAAATGAGGGGGGGAAAAAAAGAGAGAGAGAGAGAAAGCAGAAGAGCAGAGGGAGGCTTGGCCCAGTGGCATAAATAAGAACCCCTATCTATTCCCAGTACAGTCCCTTCCCACAACACCCTGGTAAAAGTTTCCCTGGGAATCCAGAGATTCTCTTGCTGTATTCAGATGAGTATAATGGAAAATTCACAAAACCAGTTCAGTTCTTGCTCTCGCAGTGGCAGAGATGAGTTTGGGTTTTTTTTTTTTTTTCTGTCACTACTTGATTCAGTAGTAAGTATCAGTTTTCTGTCTGCAGGGGTTTAAGGGATTTTCCTTCTTCTTTCTCCTCTGCACTGACAAGCTCTTCTCATCACTTCTCCATCAGGAAAAGAAGCAACAAAGGGGCTCCTGGAAGACAGATGTACTGAACTCAAGCATGACCTTAAGCACTGCTATTGCAATAGAAGGGATTTCCCTTTTATGATCCTTTTCCTCCATTCTAGATGAATCACACAGAATTATCTGATATTAAAAGACCTGGCAAATGATTGAGCTATTAAAGTCTGAATGTTACTATCCATAAATATTACCATCATCATCATCCTATGATAGAATATTGTGAGTACTGTCTTGACAATGAGTCTTACGTAACGCAACCTCTGAAACACTTTGTGATGATGTTCTGAACACTCTGAGGTCTTGGCTTAATTAAATGACCATGAGGTCCTCCTTCCTGAATAGTAAAAAGAAGCGAAATAATTACAACAATTTAGAGATATGGAGCTGAATGGGGCCTTAGGAGATTTATTTTTCTTCCCAAGCCCAGTAAAGAATTGTTACGGATTGATGTGCATGAAACTGATTACTTAAATACCCTCCAAAAATGGATATTCTGCGGCTTCCCTATACAGCCTGCTCCAGGGTTATACAAACTTCACCACTTACATACCTTTATACCTAACCAGAATCTAGGTAGCTGCAATTTAAAATCACCATTTCTTACCCTGTCCTCAATGTCAAGGAGAACTTCCCCCTTCCCTCATGAGATATAAATATGTATATATACATAAAAATGTGCACATATATATATATATGTATAGGTAGGGGTGTGTGGGGGTGTGTGGGGGTGTGTGTATATGTGTATACACACACACTTCAAAGAAGAACATTTTCCTTGCTCATATATATGTATATATGTTTATATTCTGTCAAATACAAACATTATATCATAAATGGGATAAACTATGGGGTATAATTACAAGAAACAGGAATAAATCAGAAAAGAGGAATGTATATTAATGCATTCTATAATTATTGATGTTGTTGATGTTTGTAATGTATTCCTATATTGCCTAGGAGATCTGGTTGACAAGACAGAACTTCATTTTGTGCTGTGCAAACTCAGATCAAATAAATTCCTGCCATCCTGCTCAGACCTGTATGATAAACATCAGCCTTAGCCATGTGCAATCAGCTTTCAGATTATTAAGGTATAAATAGTAATTATGAATATCCAGATGTGCTCACAGTTTAGAAAAACAAAAATAAACTGTTGCCTTTTCAGGTTTTCCTGGGACTCAGCATCTCCCTCATAGGCCCACAACTAATACCTGCAGAACTACTAGTTTCCTCACTCACACATGTTTTCCTTTCCTTCTTCTTGTAAGTGAAAACTGTAAGGGGCTAGAACCACTTGTTAATCTATTTGCTGCAATTTCATGTACAAAGCAGGGCATAAATCAGCTAGTTTTTTCCCCACTTCCTGCCTTAGCTCCTCTTTCCTACTCCACAGTGAAACTCTCCATCACTTCAAATGCTCTCTATAAAACTTTCCGAGTGGCCATGCTTCACATCACATGAGAGAAATGCTTTGGATAAAAACAAATATATCTCTCTCTTTTTTCTAATCAGATCACTTCAGTAATCTAGTACCTTGGCCCACATGAGGCGACTGAGAAAAATGTCCAGGATCAGGGAATGGCAAGATGCTGAAGGAAACATACACTGGGTAAATCACACCACAGATGCTGCCCTAGTTATGCAAGTAATTGCTCAGACTCAGTTCCTTCAGGCATCCAGCCCCCTGGATGTCAGTCATCCCTCAGGCCATCAATCCTTAAGTGTGGAGCCTTCCTACCCAACTATTGCTTTTCAAGCCAGCAGAGAATCTAGGGGGAAAAAATAATAAGAAAGGGGGGAAAAAAAAAAAAAAGGAAAAAAGAAAAGAAAGGGGAAAAAATAAACTGTGCTAAAACAAAAAACCTTTTCAAAGAAATCTCTGCAATGAGAGGACAAAAAACATTGGAAGGGTTTATTCTCCTTCCAGCCACATTTCTGACTTCTTTTTGAACAAAGGCAGAGAAAGAAGGATGGCAGGCTGTGCAGAGCCAGGCACAGGCCTGTAAACCCCGGGAAAGAGCTGCCACATACCCACAGCATGAGACGTGAGCTCATGAGCTGAGCCAGCTGCTGCTGCTGGAGATGAGGGAGCTCAAGGCTGAACTCTTCCAAAATCCACCCGTTTTCTGAAGGAGTCAAGATTTAAGACCTGATTCACGGTGTGGAGCAACCCCAGCTTCTCACCAAGCCAGTGGGAGCAGTGGATGCTCGGAAGTGAGCAGGAGCTCAGCATCTGTTGAGTCTTCTTGTAAGACTGCAAGTAACTTTGTTGCACTGGGTCAGGTTGCAAGCCAGGTGGGCAAAGAACTGCCCTTTACCCAGCATAAATCCCATCCACAAATCACATTTCCAGGCCTTAAGTGTTGCATTTCATTCAGTGAGTTTTTCCATTGCACAGATTTTAGGAGATGGTTTAAAGGTGTGAATTAATTACAATAATTAAATTTAATGATTCCTACCAACTGCTGTGCGTGGCATTTACAAATACAGACACTAACATATTCCTGACTTGATAACTTTAGTCCAAAATTCTGCCCTGGCTTACAATGACCTTACCTTGAGCAGGGCTGGATTAAAGCCCATCTGGAGTACTGTGTCCGGGCCTGGGGCCCCCAGCACAAGAAAAATGTGGAGCTCTTGGAACGAGTCCTTAGCAATTTCCCTAAGGAGTGACAATCACAGAATCACAGAGTAACCCACCCCCCTGTGGCAATAAATTCTGGACGTTCCCTACCCACTGTGCAAACACATAATTACTTTTAACTGTCTTACACTGATCACCTAGCAGTGGCAACAAATATTGCAGGATATGGTAAGTAATGCTTCTGCACATGACAACCTTCTTATAAGTTATGATAGCTTTGTACTTAGTAGGCCTCTCTCTCTCCCTCTTTCTCTGTTTGACTTTTATACATTCAGAGATTATTGGTAAGGGGGAAAAAAAAAAAAAATCACAGGAGGCATTCAAGGCCAGGCTGGATGGGGCCCGGGGCAGCCTGCTCTAGTGGTTGGCAACCCTGCCACAGCAGGGGGCTTGAAAGTAGGTGATCTGTAAGGTCTTTTTCAACCCAGGCCATTCTATGATTCTATGATTCTAAAGCACGTTGACATCCCCTGCCTAAAATGCCAGCATACGGAGTTATGGGATTACATACCAATCTAACCTCTAATTAAAGAAACTAAGTCACTTGTGGTTGTTTACAATACAAAGCCAAAACTGCGAAGCAGATGCAGCCTAAAAGAAAATTTAAAAATACTTGCTTGGGTTCAAAAATAGTCTAGAAGAGCAATAGGTCCGAACGGGACGG
>NW_010126201.1:45819-48911 GCF_000699245.1 Pterocles gutturalis | reverse complement strand
TGCAACACCTTGCACTTGGTCTTGTTGAATCTCATTAGGTTCTCATGGGCAATGTAAAATGCATTTGGATTTCTATAAAATTGAATACATGTCAGAAGTCCTTAGTTATGTTTTGGGAATAAATAGTTGTTCAAAGTTGAAGGTTTCAGTCTTAGCTAAATACAAAAGTAGAGACTTACAGTTCAGACCTGCTGAATGCCTGGGAAAATCAGGACACCTTGAGAGTGTGCAAGTTTGCTGCTCTGTGCAATCCTACCATACTTTCACAAAATGCACAATAGCAGTCAGGACATGGATCCTTATACTGCTGATGGAGAAGAACCTCAAGGAAATTGTTGCCTTACGTGTAGGATCTTCATGCAAAGAGTGGGAAAATGGGTTTAATTCTTTCTTTAGACTGAACAGTATCCAGCTCACATATTTTATTTTGTTTGCAGATGCCCTAGTCATGAAAGTTTATGGAAGATGCCCTCCTCCTGCTTTAGTTAAGACACTTTCCTATGAAGAATAGAAGACTGATAGGGCTAGTGACAGAAAATGCAGGGCACCTTATGACTATATTGTCTCTTAAAGACATACACATAAGTCCTAATTAGTATTCAGAAATGTTGCAGTGTTACTCAGCATTTCCAGTGGAGCTATACATGAGAAGTCATGGTCCATGTTCATGTGGAATCATGAAGCATAGATGCAGTGCAACATCATCAATTTTATGTTTTGCAAGTTCTCCATGTTTTAATGGTTTATCCCTTGTTGTACCCTCTGATGCTGCTTATGAATTCTTCGCACTGCTTGATGTGCTATATGCTACATTTGTAAGTATTAAAGCTCACAATACTCTTCTGATCAAGGCAAAAACTCCGATACGTCCTTTTTTGAGTCTGGGCTAGGATCTAAAGCAAACTGAAGTGTTTATCTCAACATGAAGCCGTCTTTAAAAATCTTGTCTGGAATTTTATTCATTTAGTTTGAAGGAAATTGAAAAAATATTTTCAAAGCAATGTAGTGGAAGCACACAGCACCCATTCTCCTTAAACAAAAGGTTAATGAATACCTTTAACAAAATAGACTAGTCAAGCATAAGTCACTATGTAAGGTTAGCTTTTACAGAACCAATTTCAATATTTTTCTGTATATGTGCCAAGAAGACTACAAGCATCTTGATATACACCTATTCATAAACAGATACATGTCTATATATTTTACAATATTTTAAAATCTCACAAAGATTATATGAAGTAGAATACCATTAGGCAGGAAACTAAGAGATTCTAGATTTGAATTACATCCAACTAATATTTCACCCATATACATATAATCCAGTTTCCAGATTGTAACGTTTCTTATCAGCATGCCATGATTTTATACTCTGATCCATTGTAAAAATTGGCTCAGCCTGTACAATGTTTTCATGTATTTTTGTTTCACTTTTGTAATTATATTTGTAAGTATATGACCGTGATAGTAAGGCTGCAAGTATATTACCTTGATAGTAAGACTGTTCAAACTCTCCCTGCCAGTGGAGATCATTTATGGCACACATCTTCACTATGCTAGTCCTCAATAATGAAAACATTTGACTCTGATTTGCTATTTATATTTTCTACCAATAGAACTTTTTCCTCTGTCTTGGGAAATACTTATATTTTAAATTGTCCTCATTTGTTCGGAAGATCTACCAAGGAAGACTGTTTACTATATTAACTTCCTATTATTCCCACTATCCAATCTCCACTCTGCCTTAGCTTACTCAAGAATAATAAAACAATATTTCAAGCAGGTTTTATTGAGAGAGAGCGTTCCACTGGAAAGCTCTAGTTTGTAAAAGCTGCAAGCACCTACACATTTATATCTCCTGATTAGGGAAGATCCCAGTTCTGCTGTACCCCATAAAGGCAGATAAAATGATCCGACTAGCAGCTCAAATCAGTTTTAGTTTAATGATTCCAGAGACCTAATTTTCTCCTGTATGGTTGACACTACCACGAATCATGAGAATCAAATCACCTTTCTCATTTATCCCACTAGATTATAAAGTTAGTAAATTGGAGTAGCCTGAAATGAGAATTTGGCCTGGCTTTTTAAAGATGATTGAAAAGGAAGAAAAATCCAATTAGTTTAGACTCTAATGTAAGCTTTACGAATATACAGTGAACTTTAGAAGAAATAACAATCTTACACAGCTCATACTCAAATTTTGTAGTTCCAGCTTTTGTTGGATGTCTATCTACTCGCATCTTAGATGTAAAGGCTCAGATAAATAAGGGTTTCTTGCTGCTGCGTTCAGCAGCATGAAAACCATAAACTTGTTTGCAGACACATCTTTTCAAAATTAATAGGAACATATATTTAAAAAAATACTGGTATAATATTTAAAGGCTTGAAACCTAGTATTTTACAGTCATATTGACAGCATTCCCTTAATAAGTAGTCATATATCACAAAACTCTTTTATTTCAAAATGCTTTAAAGTTTAGCATGCATATAAACTTTCATCAGAAAATATATATCACTGTAAAAGAATTAAGGTTTTGATCCAACATCCCATGAAACCAATGCAGTCTTTACATCCATAATGTACTCGTGATGGTTATTTGAGTATAAAAGACTGATGGAAACTCTCTTCCTAAACTGTTTTGAACGTGCTAAAATTAAATAGAAAGTAGCTAATGGAAATTATTGTGAAAGAGAATGTAATTAACATGTTCTGTCAAACTTCACCTCTTTGAACAGCTGAAAAAAATGGATAAACACATTTTATCTAAACTCAGTAACAATGTATATGAGACAAAAAAGAACCATGCAGGCAACATTAAGGAAAGTATAGCTCAGAACAGGAAAATTAAACATTGAGAATTTGAGGTCTGATTTCATTGTAAGAAAAAAAGGCTTTTTGCATGTTTGTTCCAATATAAGCTTATGAATTGAACATTTAGGGTCTACAGCCTCCTCTCAGGCTGGCAGGAAATATTAACATGCTAATATAGTTAAACTCACTGCGTGTTTTATGGTTTGTGTGCATCTCCTTCTCTGTGCCTCTCCTTGTCCTTCCCATGTTTAGAAACAATAAAAATACCCATGTAGGTGGCCCT
>NW_010126201.1:13163-45788 GCF_000699245.1 Pterocles gutturalis | reverse complement strand
TCTTTCCCTTACCACTGAAATAATTGGATACATCCTTTACAATTTCCACCAAAGTCAATTTTGTCCTCGATTTTCTAGCTTCTTTAAATTGCACTATACCAAAACTACCTGCAAACTGCTAAACTTCTGGTTAAATCTCTGCATACCCATTGGAGCAGTCCTGACCCCTGTGTAGTTCCCATTCTTTGTCCTTTCCTAAACCTGAGTGTTCCCTTCTCTTTACAGGTCCTGGATATTCTGCCCCAGCTCTCCCCTGGCTTTCTGGTTCTGCTGGAAGGCATTCATGTTCATCGTCTCTTTTCTGCCTGTGCCGGCTCTTGCTGGGATAAAGTTACAAAGTCCACTTTCTCCATAGCAGCCCATACAGTGCTGTGCTCTGCATTTCCGGCTAAAGCACAGCTGATAACACACCATTGTACCGCTGAATAGTGCTGGCACAGCAGCGAAGCCTTCTGGTTCTCTATTCACCACCCCTGCCCCACCAGCGAGTAGTCTGGGGGTGGGCAAGAACTTGGGAGGCGACACAGTTGGGACAGCTGACCCCAGCTGACCAAAGAGGGTGGACCTTATGACATTATGCTCAGCAGTAAAAGCTGTGAGGAAGAAGGAAGAAGGGAGGGACATTAATGATTTGTCCTCCCAAGCAGCCATTAGGAGTGTCGAAGCCCTAGTTCCCAGGAAGCAGCTGGACATCTGCCTGCTGATGGGAGGTAGTGAATGAGTTCCTTGTTTTACTTCACTTGCACACACAGCTTTTGCTTTTCTTATTAAACTTGTCATTGTCTCAACCCACGAGTCTTTTTGCCTTCCTTCAATTTTTGTTTTCTTCCCATCTCACAGGACAGAGAAATGAGCAAAAGGCAAGGTGGGAGTTTGGCTGTTGGCCAGGGTCAACCCACCACATGGTCTGTTGTTTTCCCATTCTGGATTTGTGTTACCTGTTAACACAAATTTATCTTCTTTTGCTGTGGGTTACTCCCAAATGCCCCAGTCTTGTCTTTTCTGTCTAAAAAAATCTCCAGACTGTAATCATAATTTTTCCTCACAGATGTCTATTTGAACACAGCTAAAACAATTCTCTGACTCCTCCCTTCTGTGAAACATTACCTGTTACCATCTTTCTTGATAAGTGTGAGTGCCTGTGATATCCTGCCTGTCTCAGGTCCATAAGAAGAACATAATCTTTGACTCTCTGCAGTGCTTCATGGATAAGCTCTGACAAAATCCCGAAAATTGTTTTTCTGTAAGAGTAACAAACATAACCCTTTTTATCCATTACAACATCCATCCAAGTTGTTATTACACTTCAGCTACTGTCACATTCTTTCTCCGGACCAATTCTGTCTTGATCCACTTGTATCCATGCTGATGCAAGGACAATTTTCCAATAAAATGTAATGGCCACTGTTCAAACACCTACAGTGTAATCTATCCATAATACATAATTAGACAGATTATCAGAACTATAGTAGACATGCATTTAGACCTTCATTCAGCAAAGTACATGTAGTCAGGAAGACATTTAAGCATATGCTTGAACAGGCGGCAAAATAGCATTTAATGAACTACTGAAGCATCAACTGGGCCTAACAAGAGAATATTTTCATGACACTTCTTCAGCTGCCTTTAAAGTACACTTTCGTAAATAATGACACCTATTATCAGTTAATTGTGATTTTCTGGATAGACTGCAAGATTTTTTAAAAGTCTTGCATCTTCTTCATGGTTCATTGCGATATGAGAGCACCAAGTACAACTCCAGACCCATTACACACGTAATATGTGTTACGTGCACTGAGGTAGATTAAGCAACGTATTCAGCATGATGAACACATGAGAGTGTGGCAGATAACTTTGACAGGGAAACTGGTTTGCGTAAGATTACTAGAGCTCCTTGAACACTGCAAAACAGTGTCTATGAATATTTATTTAATACTGCATTGCTATCTGGTTCAACCACATTCCTTCTTATTAAGTCCTATTCATGCACATTTGTGCAGGGGAGCTTTAATTCTCATAAATCCCGATGAAAGGTTGTCCAGTATATCAAGTCTTATATTCACAGATGACCAAAAAGCAACTGTGTGAGAAAAATTCTTCTTTTTGTTAAAAATACTCAGTTATCTCTACAGTCAGCAATTATAGTATAGCAATCACCTACAAGGAGAAGCGGGAAAGAGCCCACAATCTTTAACATTTAAATAGCATTTCTAGAGAAGAATGTGTGTCACATGTCTAGGTTCCGGATAACAGATGATCTGAATGTCCACTGACTTACAGCTTGATGATACCTCCAGACATGTAGAAGAACTGTGAAACAGCTTACTATGAAAATAACTTATACCTCAAATCTGTCCTCCTTTTGTACCAGCGTAAATTGCTGCATCAGTTAAAATTAGTGTGTTCTCAAAGAAGAGCAAAAAAAGTGCTCAATTCACACTGAATATTCACTACAACTATTTAGCTAGCTCCTGCCTGAAAGATACTACCCTTTTCAGTATCTGCCACTTGGTCTTGTCTATTGCAAACCGTTATGGAGACACAACTCTAACAATAATGGAAAAAGCAAGCTCATATGTGTCATATTATTATGACACATGTAGTCTACACTAGGTATCCTTCCTGACTACAACGAATTGCCATTGCTGTTAGATACAATTCATGCCCAGTAAGACAGAAGATACTCATCACTTCTCTAAATCAAAGGAACAGAAAATGTAAAGAAATTTATTACCTCTCAGAGTCCTACTTAATTTGATTTTCTCACATTATCCTTGCTTTGCTTTAGATATGTAAATAACTTAGGATTTGAAAAATAATTTAGAATTAACAGGAATCATATTTTTACCTTGAGAGAATAGGCCCCTACTGTTTACAATTGATTCATTAAGAATGCACACAATGTTGTAGGTAGATCTTTAATTGCATTAGTTTCTGACAAGAGCCTGTGTCACCATTTCGCATGGTGTTTACTTTTTTTTCTTCAGATGACAATTTTATGGTGTGCATTATGTACTTGTGGAAGGACATTTCAGGATCAGAAATACGTTCTCTCTCCTGTCACATCTGTATTCTTCAAACTAGATTATAGAGGACTTTCACCTCCCATTTCTCACCTGCCCTGCCCTGGCTGGGTATTCACAACTCTGATGTGGGCCCTCAGGATCTCCACACAATGCATGGAGTGACTTAACTAAAAAAAAAGAAATTCTGCAAGCCAGGAAGTCACAGGATTAATTCCCTAGCACAAAATGCCACCAAGAAGGACAGCTCTTTGCCTCACTTTCTCAAACACGAAGGTACTTTCTGCCAGTCAGTACTGGTCATATCGTTTTACTGGGGCTAGAAATCTAAGCTGTGTCTGTATAAAGACAGTGATACTGCTGCTCCCCAAATGCTCAAGTAGGTCAGAATATTAGCAGACTGAGATATAAGCCTTTACGCTTACTGAGATGTGTCACTTCCATTGAAACTCTTCCACTTTCTAAAAAACATCTAACTACTCATTGAGCCAAGAAGAACGTGGAAATTCCTCTGCAGCCAATGAAGCAGCATACTTTGTTGGAAGACTCTCATTCTGGTCCCTGCCTCAGTGAATATCTAAGTAAAACATAACTCCTATGCTGTTTGACAATTGTTTTTTTCACAGATTAATTTTTATTACAATTAGGAACTTTCTTTTTCTCATTTACAACCCAAATGGACCATCCCAAGCGTTTTCCATTTATTCCTGGTAAATATAAAACTCATCAGAATTGCTTGCACTACTCAACAACTTTCCAGAATAAGAAAAACAAAACAAGCTATTTCTAAAACAAAACCAAATTTCATTGTAACTTTTTACAAAATAATTTTCCAGATATTATGATGATCACAATCCTAGACTTAACACCTATTGCAGAACGTTCAAAGGTTCATTATGAGTCACAAATCAGATATTTATTTTAAGGGACGTCAGTTTTCTACATTCTGTCAGCTTACACAGGTCACAGCTACCATGGATCTCACACTGTGAAAGAGTAAATACATAGAGAGACAAAAAGTCACGTTTAATTACAGAAAGCTGAGCTAGCAATTAAAAGTAAATTCTTTGATAACTTTTTCATAATTCTTCCTCAGTACAAATATATATTTTACTTAAGAAATAGTCTTGTGTGAGCAGAAACGAGTAAAAGGCAGGAATTTGACTGCATTATTTTCACCTACTGTATAAGAAACAGAAACGTTAACAAATGAAAATAGATGGGAGGACGTTGCCTGTGTGTGGTTGTACTGTTTTGGTGGCTGAGGTGAGAAAGTAACCTGTACTTTCTGAACCTAGTGGATCTTTTAACTTCATACCAGATGGTTTCTTCCTTAAAAGTTTTATGAAAATAAGTCTCTTCCTAGCACAAGGGTGCTAGATGCAGCTTTTTTCCAGGATCTTTTATATGGACATCTGGTAAGGACAAAGAGGTCTAGCACTGAGAAAATGAGGTCTAATATTTTATGTCAGATATGTAAGAGAGCACCAGATAATCAGATAAGTGACCCAGCACTGTTTGGTTCTACAGTACTCTAGAAGATCTGGATGTCTTGCAAAGAGCAAAGGTCGTTCCCACAGGCTTGCAACTCGTATGGCTAGTGAATCTTCTTATGATCACAGTTTTAGGGCCACATTTAGCATAAAGCATAAAGGCACCCGTGAATACTAGTGTCATCCTTTCAGCAGTGGATTATACTACTTCCTAGCTGTTCAGAAGTGCACAGAGGGGAAATGCTCTCTTTCTGATTACCGAGATGGCTTCAAACCTGAAAGCTTACCTGCCTCTTCATGAATATGTACTGTGTTCACATTATGGAAGTTTTCTTTCAAAAATATCTGTGCATGAATTACTCTGAACTTCAGACATGGCATGCTGTATCTGAAAAGCACAAGGTTTTCTGTTATGCTAGGAAGAAGGTCATCCGTGTACAAAGTGCTAGCAGAAAGCAAAGAACTGATTTCCACTCACAGGTAATACTGATGATTTCAGGCAAACAGACATCATGATTTATTATTTCCTGTTTAACTTCTGAATCACGTTGATTCTAGTGTTTTCTCAGGGTGCATAAAATTATACTTTGCTCTTCTCTAGAGTTACAGACTGACTTCCTTTCCGTTGGTTACTTGCAGCAAAATTTTATTTTGAGAGATAACTTACCCTTTATTTGGTCAGCCAGAATGAGTGCTGTGGTTTGACTCAGCTAGCAGCAATGAAAACCATACAGCCACTAGATCATCCTCCCCCCTCCTGGGGATGGGAGACAGAACTAAAGGGGTAAGGGGAAAAGAGACTTGTGCATTGAGATAAAAACAATTTAATAGCTAAACTGCAGTAACATTGAAAATAATAATGATAATAATATAAACATAATATACAACTATACAAATATACAAATGAGTGATACACAATGACATTGCTCACACCCAATGACCAAGGCTCAGCCCATTCCTGGCTAGTGATCACGCAGCAGAGAAAGTCTGAAAAATACAATCCTGGAAAGGAGATAAGAGCCTGAATGTCCAAGAGACTGGGAGCTGACCGAGAGAGCGATATGACCCAGAAAAGGGAGAGACGACCCAGAGAGAGAGCAGAATTCTGAATAGATCCTCATCCATATACTGGGCATGATGTGCATGATATGGAACAGACCACTGGCCAGTTTGGGTCTCAGCCCTAAATCTAAGGACAAATCCTGGGCTGGTCACTGGGGCTGTGCTCCCTCCCAGCTCCTCCTGCCCCTGCAGACACGGGCACAGCAGAGAAGCTGGAAAGTCCTTGACTGTCCTGGCAGCAGCTCTGCCCATCAGTGTGTGATCAGCTTCTCCTCAGCACAAACCCAAACACAGCCTCTTACTGGCTACTGTGAAGAGAGTTAACTCTGTCCCAGCTGAAACCAGGACAGTGAATTTGCACATATTTTATGTGAGGAAAAAAAGAAAGTACAAATATCATCGATCACTTTTCCAAAGTGATCTTATTCTATTTCGCCCAAGTGTGGCAGTAAGTGGCAAAATGTTCATCGATTGCAGTGAAGTCAGGATTCCCATCCACTCCCTTCAATTTGTGTGAGGTGAGAATTTTTTCCTTGAAAACATTCAGGAATTCTTTTGTCTTGCTTCAGATACAAAACCAAAATACATTGCTAAACTTGAGGCACAGATACATTTTTTCTAGAAAGAGGTAGAATTGGAATGAGCCATAAGTGACCAATGTTACAGTGATTTGATGTTAAAATAGTTTGATCTCAGTGGCAGATTTGCCTTTTTAAGGCAAGAAGTATGTAAGATTGTGGTTTCTATCTGTTAATGTCCTACCATATATTTTAATTTTGGGTTTAGATGTTTTCCTTGTCTCTTTTACTATTTTTTTTTTATTTCTCGAAGATTTCCGTATGTCTATAAAATTAAATACTTGTGTTTGTCATTTCATACAGCCACCAACATACACCTGAAAGAAGCAGAACTTTTGTGCATCTTGTGTAGACATGTATCATAATATGGAGAATGGGTAATGTCCTGGCAATTCTGTGCCTTCAAAATCTACTGTTTGTCCTGTGTGAAGAAACTCCTGGTTGTTTAACTTCCTGTGAGAGGTTTTGGGGACCGAAGCAGCAATGATACAGACTGCTACATTCTAGACTACAGACCCAAGAGGATTATGGTTGGCTGAGATGAGGTTTGAAGTTGTTGTTCTCTGCAAAATATTCCAAAGGGGATTATTTTTGGCTGAAATAAACCCGGAGATGCTCTCCACAGAAGACTTATCCAACATGACTTGACAAATGTTTTAAGGTTTCAAATGCTAATAGCCTAAAAACATTGAAATTAATTATTACTGAAGCATGAAATTTCAATTATTTGGGTCATTGATGATTTTTTATGACATCTAAGTAATTCAAAAGTAGTGATTTTACAGGAACAAAAATTTGATGTCAGGAATATAGAATAATATTCCTGATGAAGAAATATAAAATAGTGCTGATAGGAACATGTATCTAATTCAACAGTGTGAATGACTGATGTTATTACTTAAAAGATGCACAGTTTCTGAAACAGAAATAGCTGGTAGAATACTAACAAACAAAAAGAATTAAACTGAGAGAGCAAACTTTGGCCTCTTCAGGGATCTGCAGGGAAGAGTCCCATGGGATAAAGCCCTGAAGGGAAGGGGGGCCCAAGAAAGCTGGCTAATATTCAAGGATCACTTCCTCCAAACTCAGGAGCAATGCATCCCAACAAAGAGGAAGGCAGGCAAAAATGTCAGGAGGCCTGCATGGATGAACAAGGAACTGCTGGACAAACTGAAACACAAAAAGGAAGCCTACAGAGGGTGGAAGCAAGGACAGGTAGCCTGGGAGGAATACAGAGAAACTATCCGAGCAGCCAAGGATCAGGTTAGGAAAGCTAAAGCCCTGAAAGTATTAAATCTGGCCAGGGACGTTAAGGGTAACAGGAATAACTTCTATAGGTATGTCAGTGATAAAAGGAGGACTAGGGAAAATATGGACCCCCCTGTAAGGAAGCAGGAGACCTGGCTACCCAGGATATGGAGAAGGCTGAGGTACTTAACAACTTTTTTGCCTTAGTCTTCACTGACAAGAGCTCAAGCCACACTGCCCAAGTTGCAGAAGGCAAAGGCAGAGACTGAGAGAAGGAAGAACCGCCAGCTGTAGAAGATCTGGTTCAAGACCATCTAAAGAACCTGAAGGTGCAAAAGTCCAGGGACCTGATGCAATACATCCACGGGTCCTGAGGGAACTGGCGGATGAAGTTGCCAAACTGCTATCCACCACATTTGAGAAGTCGTGGCACTCTGGTAAAGTTCCCACTGACTGGAAAAGGGGAAACATAACCCTCATTTTTAAAAAGGGGAAAAAGGAAGACCCGGGAAACTACAGGCCGGTCAGTCTCACCTCTGTGCCTGGCAAGATCACGGAGGAGATCCTCCTGGGAACAATGCTCAGGCATATGGAAAACAAGCAGGTGTTTGATGACATCCAAAACGGCTTCACCAAGGGCAAATCATGCCTGACAAATCTGGTGGCCTTCTACGACAGGGCCACAGTGCTGGTGGATAAGGGAAGAGCAACTGACATCATCTACCTGGACTTGTGCAAAGCCTCTGACACTGTCCTGTATGACATCCTTGTCTCTAAATTGGAGAGACATGGATTCGATGGAAGGACCACTCGCTGGATAAGGAATTGGCTGGATGGCTGCACTCAAAGAGTTGCAGTCAAGGGCTCAGTGTCCAAGTGGAGACCGGTGACAAGTGGTGTTCCACAGGGGTCGGTACTGGGACCAGTGTTGTTTAACATCTTTGTTGGAGACATGGACAGTGGGACTGAGCGCACCCTCAGGAAGTTTGCCGATGACACCAAGCTGTGTGGTGCAGTCAACATGCTGGAGGGCTAATTTCTCTTTTGAATAAATAGCTCCACGTACAGATGAAGTTACACAAGGCCAAGTGCAAGGTCCTGCACATGGGGTGAGGCAATCCCAAGCACAAATATAGGCTGGGAGGAGAATGGCTTCAGAGCAGCCCTGAGGAGAAGGACTTGGGGGTGTTGGTTGATGAGAAGCTCAACATGAGCCAGCAATGTGCACTTGTGGCCCAGAAGGCCAAGCCGTGTCCTGGGCTGCATCAAGAGAAGTGTGGCCAGCAGGTCGAAGGAGGAGATTCTCCCCCTCTACTCTGCTCTCGTGAGACCCCACCTATGCATTTGTAACCACATTGTGAATATACAAAAATTCACCCATTGATCCAGTTAGAGGGTTGGAGCCTATATAAGGATCATCAGTGATATTTTCAAGAGTTCTGAAGAAGAGGTGTACTAGTGACCTGGAAACAGGCCTTTATCCAGTAATACCGTTAAGTACACAATAATGTTTAAGTATAGTAAGTACATTCCACTGCAGTTAATGTAACTCTGCATATGATGTAAATAAAACACAGGCTTAAATTATTTGCTGGATTATAAAGTTCAGCTGAAAAATGATCAATTTTAATATCTAACACTGACCCCACGGCACCACTATTTCTCTTGCTTCATGGTAATCAAAAATATTATGTGTTGTCATGAAAAACATGCTCTCTGTAGGCAAGGCTTTTAGGTCTCCCTTCATTAAACGAAGTATTGTATTTGCACACACCCACTGCAATTTCAGAGAGAAAAATCACATTTTTATGATCCTGAAAAAGTCAAAGAAAAAGAATGTAGAAGTTTAGTCTGGATCACCTCCAGTTATAGAGATTATCCTTTTCAACACTTTCAAATGAATTGGAACCATATTTTAAATCATCCTGTCATCCCTGTGGTTTTAATACAGGTTTAGCTACCCAGGGTGCCTTTTCAAATTTCTCTTTGATTTGAGGAGCAACACAAATATTTCCTCATTATTCACTGTTCTTTCTATGCCTTAGATGTTGGAAAGTTTATTCCTGTCTTAAGGATCTTTGAAGCGAGATTCTCTTCAACATCATAAATGAAGCAGCATAGAGGCACAAGCAAGCTTTGACAAACAAAGGAAATTTTAGTACCTTTTTGATAAGCCCTTCCTGCAACTTCTGTGTGTTTCACTCTTTTGTCCTACTGTGTGAACATTATTCCCCCATACGTGAAAAATAACGCCATGTTCACTTGGCTCACCACTTCTCCTGTGTTATGTGTGGCTTGTACTATCATAGAATCATAGAATCATTAGGGTTGGAAAAGACCTCAAGGATCATCAAGTCCAACCCAACACCACCTAACCCACTAACCCATGTCCCAAAGCACCACATCTACACGTTTCTTGACTGGCTCCAGGGGTGGTGACTCCACCACTGCCCTGGGCAGCCTGTTCCAACGCCTGATCACTCTTGCAGTGAAGACATTTTTCTAATATCCAGCCTAAACCTCCCCGGGGCAACTTGAGGCCATTTCCTCTTGTCTTATTACTTGTTACTTTAGAGAAGAGGCCAGCACCCACCTCACTCAAACCCCTTTTAGGTAGTTGTATCATTCAAACACAAAAATGAACAAGACCTGTTGCCAGCTCAGGAAAGTGTGCTCACTGCTCTTGAGCAAAGACCAAGTGTGCTGTCTTGAAATTATAGAACACTTGAGCCTGAGGAGGAAAAAAACAGAACACTGAAGCCTTAACTTTACGCATGTGAGTGGTCTAAATGACTTGTGAGGTTTGGGTGGATTGGGCAACAGTTCCCATCTCACTGCTTCAGTGATCAGGAGGCTTAGGTCTTCTGACATATCACATACCACAAAACCAATGTGGCTCACCCAATGTTCTGGTTTCAGCTGAGACAGGGTTAACTTTCTTCAAAGTAGATAGTGAGAGACTGTGGTTTGGATTTCTGACGAGAAGAAGGCTTATCGCATACTGATGTTTATAATGCCGTAATGTCTCAAGATGTGTTTTTCTCTACCATGATAAAGTATACTATAGTCTGGCAAGATTTATGAAAACCTGCAAGTCATTCAAACATAAGTACAAATCCACATGCATATGTGTAGAATGTTCCATTTGGCTTACAGAAATGACCATAGAATTAAAGAGAGGTTTGCAAAGTGACTTCATTGTTTAAGAAAGAATGAATGTTCCCAAATACTTCTCTGCTATATTTGTCCAGTAGTAGTCATAAATACGAAATTTTGACTCAGCAGTAGGTTACATCTTGATGCAGTATTATCCTTTTCAAGTCAAAACTTAGTTACACAGTTTTGCTTTTTTGCTTTGTTAGAAAGGAGTATTTGGTTATGCCATATAACCTGATGAAAGAAATCCTTTGTTCTATTTTAAATATTTGAGACGAAAGTAACTCCTCAGTAACACTGTTTCAGATGTCCCAGGTGGATTTGTGTCGTGTTTTGGTTTGCTCCTCACTTCTACATTTTTTTCAACAATGCTTCGTTTGGAAAAAGCTTGTCTCCTTTTTACATGTGTCATTGCAGTGGAATGAGCTATCAAAACAACCTGTATCAGGTTCACTTTTGCATTTTATTTTTATTTATCAAAGTATCTTGTTATTTTAATATACAGTTTAGTGTCTAAACTGTCAGTCAGTTTCTGCATATATTCATAATGAAACAAAAATAGCTCAAAAATGCTAACAGGACTGATTTATTTTTCCAACAAGTTGCAAATTTTGTGAAAGTTGTGTAATTTCCTTTTTGTGGTGAAGACAGAATAAGGAGATGGGAGGCATGAGCAAAGTGAGAGAGAACAGGAGGAGGCCATGGGAAAAGCATACAGGAAGAGCTCTTCTCCACTTTCCCTCCCTACGTTTGCTTCCTCTCCTGAGGCAAGAGGAGCACAGCCACAAGTTTGGAGGCAGTCAGGGGAACAGGCACCCACATCGCTATTCTATTTCCTTGCTTTACCTCACAGTTAAACCACACCAGTAAGAAGTGACATTTCTTCCACGTGTTCATGCTCTGCAAGGGATGAAGAAACTTCTGCACCAATTTCAAAGAATAAGGAATTATTCTTTGCATTTAAATGATACTTTTGGCTTTCCAGTGCATATATTATGTTGATATTTATTTATTCTTAAGTAAAATCTGTTGCTGTCACTTCTGGAGGAAGAACATTAGGATAGATAGACCTCTAGTCTCATCTAATAGAGCACTTATCATGTTCTTATCTTCTACTCACTAGAAATTTAAAAAGAGAAATTTCCTGACTAACATGGTAATCAAGGTAAATGCATGCCCTTCAAACACACTTGCACTGCTTAGACAAGTGTCATGCTTAATGATAGGGAGCAAACTACAATAAAAAAGAGTAAAATTAGCAACCACAGCACATGATTTATACAAATGCCAACCTATTCCCACTACTGCATTTTAACTGTATGATCTATGTTCCTATGACTGCTTGTGGTCATCTCCAGTCTCTGATGCAGGAGTATAATGACTGAGAAAACAGACTAAGTAAAGTAAGAAAGAAGTCAATAGCAAATCCTAAACAGGAATTAGCATACTTCAACACATCCGTCCCTAAAAGAACATTTGCTAACCAGCAGTGACATAATATGTAGGTTTTATCTGAACTTTCTCCATTTTTCATTATTATTCTCAGCTCTGAACACAAGAACTAGATGAAGTATTCCAATAGCAGTCATGGCAGCAACACACACAAATACAAACTTCTTGTATTTACTTTATCTAAACATGCTCATATCGCATTAGTCCTGAGTACTGTTTCAGAGGAAGACCTGGGAGTCTCAGTTTAGCATCTCCTGCCTGGAAAACACTGCTCACATTCCTATTCTTTATGAATTCCTTTCTATTTGCTAATAATAAAATATTTCATTTACTTATGCCAGCTAACCAATATCCAGATGGTTTCACATCGGGGATCTCTCTTTCTTACTAACTTCTCTATCACCTTCAAACTTCATCAGCTATGATTTGGTGTGCCCTCTTCCAAGCCATGGGTATTAAATAGCAGATAGGCCAAGGAGTAATTACTTTATGTCCTTTCTAGAAATACAGCAACTCAGCCTGTGGTACTTTTTTTCAGACGTCTTACCTTGCTATTTAATGTGTGCTACATTGAGCCTGTGTTCTTCTCTCTAAATCAAAACATTGTGAGGCAAAAGGTAGTCAAAAAGATAGACATTTTCCTTACGGAAATGTAACATTGATCCTGCTGTCTTCCTCTAGCAACCTGTACTCTTCCAAAACAGAATATCTAGCTCCTCACTTCATAGCAGGTTAGTCTATATAGCAATCACAAATTTTTCAACCACATCTCTTTCCTGCTAATCCTTATGGATTCTATATACTACCCTCCTTTAACTTTTCAGTTACTGTGTCCAGAAGTAGGCATCTAGTTTCTGCTAGGGTTTGTTCTAACATATCTCCCTCCCAAATACAACCTAGGTATAGTTATTGAATGTCCTAGAATTCTCTGTATTATTACTGACATTTTTCTATTTCCATTCAGTGCTATACTATGGTAGCATTATACTGTACTGGTACTACTGTTAACATTCTTTAGTCTTAACCAGTTTCTCAAAGATCTCTTTGATTTTTTCCCCTTAGTTTATTCATTTTCTACAATCTAGTTCTTTTCTATTGTATTCAGTGTTATAATTTTCTTTTTTTTCTCTTGGTTTGTTATGAACCTTCTTCCATTTCTATTCTTAACCAATATATGTTTTAAAAAATATGAGTGTTGTCAAATTTTTCCTTTTACATAGTAAAATGGTCTTAACGTGATTGCCAAAAGTCATTTACATTTTCCTCTTCGGTACCTTTTCTCTATATTATTTAGCTCACAGTTCTTTTTCACAATAAAATAATACCTAATATAAAATTTTCCTATGCCTTGGGCATGTCTTTTGACTGGTGAAGATGCAATCTATAATTTTTAGAAATTCTAGTAATATTTAACTGTTGGTATATTTTCTAGCAAGCCTCAGATTGAAGTCCTCTGTGATAACATAGGTGTTTTATTTTGTTTTTTCTAAACTTAACAAGTATGCCCTTAGGGAGCCAATCATCTTCTTTCAGCCTCACTCAGAAATAGGCCTTTTTCATAAAATATCAGCTGACTTTGTTTTCATCCACTTACATAGACCATTACCACTGATGTTAGCATTCTAGTTAATGGATCACACCATCAAGCTTCATTAGTGTCAGATTTGTCAAATATGTACTCATAAGTGAGTAACATTTCAGGCTTTGGTTTACAGCCACCCCAAGAATTCCACTGATGAATTATAGTTCCATTTCCTATAATCTCTCCATGTCAAAATTTTGACCTAAATCTTTCAGTTTTGCCTTTTCTTTCAGTGTATCTCAATAAAGCACTTCAATATGAAACCACAGGTGGTTAAAAAGAAGGCCCAGGGCAGCAATACTGTGCCACTCCTTTTTGATAACATTTAAACAATACTTTGCAGTCTTCCCATGTGATAATAGAGCTCTCAATGGGTTTGCCCAGTACTTGGAGCCCAGGACTCCCCCTTTCTCTCTGTTGTCCTGTGTTATATTTTTGAACCCTGGCTGGCAGCAAAACAACACACAGCCGCTCGCTCACCCCTGAGAATTAACAGGAAGAAAGACTTGTGGGTTGACACAAGAACAATTTAATAACTAAACTACTACAAAACTTATAATCATAATGATAGTAGTAATACATACATATATACAAATATACAAATGAATGCAACTGTTCACCACCTAATGATCAAGGCTCAGCCTGTTCCTGACTAACGATCCTGGTGCAGAGAGAGTCCCAAAACTGCAATCTGGGAACAGAGATAAGAGCCCAAGCTCCCAAGAGACAAGAGCTGACTGAGAGAGCAAGATGACCGCAAGAGAGGGACAAGCCAGAGAGAGAGCCAACCCAGAGTGAGGGGCGACCAAGAGAGAAAGAGTGAACTTGCAGACAGATGCTCACCTATACACTGGGTATAACATGCATGATACGGAATAGACCATTGGCCAATTTAGGTCTCCTTCCTAAACCTAAGGTTGAACACCAAGCCAGTAGCTGGGGCTGTGCTCCGTGCCAGCTTCTCCTGGCCCTGCAGACACTGGCACAGCAGAGACGCTGAAAAGTCTTTTACTGTCCTGGAAGCAACTGTAAACATCAGTATGTGATCAGCCTTCTTTTCAGCAGAATTCCAAAGCACAGCCTCTCACTAGCTGTTATGAAGAAAGTTAACTATGTCCCAGCTGAAACCAGGACACCCTGAAGCCATATGTCATTTCAAGACTGCCAGTTACATTAAGGTTTTTTTGTGGGTTTGTTTTTTTTTTTGGTTTATTTTTTTTTTTGCTATGCTGCCTGCACAACTCAATACTAAAAGCGTAAAAAGCATTGCTCCCAACCTCTCCTAACACACCAGCATCAGAAAATCCTAACGGGATGTAAGTAGACTCTTAAAACCACATTTTCTTCAGTCCATTTTGTCCAAAAGTACCTTTCCTTGCTTTTATATTTGTTTTGAAGCCTAAAGTTTACCCTTTTCACACTGTAGCCTATACATTCATTTCCACAGGCCAGATCAGTCTATTAACAGCCTATTTCTACCTTTTTTGGATTGATCCAACCAAATAAACACTTGCTTAGTAGTTGCACTCTATCCTGTAAAGTTTGTCAAATCAGAATGACAGTTTTCAACCAGAGCAGAAGAGAATTCAATAAACCAATTAAACCATCCTGAGCACAGATATTCATTTGATAAACTGTTGAGTATGACAGTAAGTGGGTGCAACAATATTTTTTTATGTACTTTGCCAGGCTATTTTATGAACTTAATCATAAAGCCTTAAATAATGACACAGTATGTCCTTTTCTTTTTATCTATCTGTTTATATACAGCATAATAATTATCAACGTACTTATATGACAATTAAGCCAAATACAAATTTGCCAACACGGTTAAATTTATAACTAGTCATTTTCCACAGGCTGACAGTGGAACCTCTAATGATTGCCTGCTTGCTCAACACTGAATTCTGTCACCTCTTTTAGCTAAGTAATACGACGAGAGATTTTTTTCATGCTCAAGGCATGGAATACTCCTGATGCAATATCACCATTTAAAATGTCATCTGCAAATGTCTTCAGTGATAATATAGTTCTAACATTCTATCCTCTGTAGCAGGAGTGATCTGTAAAAGGGACGACTTCACATCATGACCTACTGGGAAAAGTAGGGTCTAGATTACTAAGACACCAACATCTACTTTTCTATTATCAGAATTTCCCAATCAATGTCTGCTCTAAATAAAAAATTCTGCTTCTTAAACATTCTTTACCAAATAATGGAAACAGTTTGTGGAGGGAAAAAAAAAGCCTCCAAAGCTGTAAAGAAAGAAAACTTATTGAACAGGTATTAAGATATGGACAACATGCACATTAGAGTCCAGTGTTGCAGTAACATGGATCAGAATAGAAAATAGTTTCCAGGAGCACAGAATGCTGGTAGCCATCATTGCCAGAGAAGATTATGTCTCATGATACCTGCAAAAAGAAACATGGTTTTGCAGTAATCTCTAATAAGTGAATCACAAACACACAAACAGAAATCATCGCTCTTCTTATTGCCAAGCATAGTACCAATGGTCAACTTTACCAAGCCAGGCCTTGATTCAGCAAAATCCTTTCAAATTTTGATTAGTTTAAACACGCCTTTTGTCTAACTGGTGTCATCTATGACTAAATTTTTTTTTATGATGGAGGAGATGATAATGTGAACTTAATTGGATTTCTGTGGCTAAAAAGAAATTTTGTATAATGGGGAAAAAGGGTTTAATTTTTCATATCAGGTCTGCCAGCTGCTCTCATTTGGAGAGGATAAAAAGTGAAATAGAACAAGCTCTTCCCATCGGTAAATGGCAGTAAGGTTATATGACAGGTTGTCAGAAATGACAGGATCCCACAGTTCTTAATAATATAAAAATAGAAAATGGTCCATCTTCATCAAATTAGTAGGAAATTTCTACTGTCCCATTCCTAATGGAATTGTACTTATTCTGCAAAGATAGGGGAATTTTAAGAGGAACTTACAATAAGTACCCATCATCAATAAAGAACCACACTATCTTCATTCGCTCTCTCTCTTAAACAAAAACACATACAAATAACCAGCAAATTCCCAATCCTTCTAGACAAGTGGATTGTAATAAATGAAAATGTCATTAGGCCATGTGTTCCATTAGTCTGTTCCAGCTGACTGGACTGTTGAGTTAGCACACAGAAAAGCAATATACTTTGGTTTACTTTCAAGGATCATGGACCACCCAGCGATAAAGTAATTGAAATAATTCCTAAGGAGTAAAAATACAATTGACATTAACATTAATCTTGGAAAAAAAATAAAATCAAATTAATTTGGCCAGAAGGACTGACTACATGTACTTTAAAAAATCATTAGGACTAGTTTTTGGCTTATTTAAAAATCAGCCAGATAGGAAAGAAGACAAGAAAAGAATACATACATGCCAATGACAGAATGCAGAAGAAGACACACGGTATGTGGTAGAGGGTGAATCTACTATGGAACAGTAATCCTAACCGTATGGGGGCCAAATATAAAGGGAAGAGAACAGCATTTTCAACTCTTCTGCAGACAGGGACAAAAGTTAAAGACATTTTATAGGACTGAAGGAGAATAAAGGTCTACAGTGTTTGAAAGATGGAAATACAGGAGAGGTTTGTATCGGACTGTCCATGATCCTGTCCTACAGAGTTATTTTTATACAAGAGGCCAGCAACATGAACAAATACAGGTTCAATAAATAATTTCAGATTTCAAATCTGTCATTTGCCCACGTGTTTTGTTTCATCCTATGAAGAGCAATACAATTTATTTTCTGGCCTTGATGATGAATTTATCATAGTCCCTCACCTAAGAGCATCACTACTAGCAGCATGTTTAGCGTCAGAAAAATAAAGAGACTATCCCTATGTCAGCTTTTACGGGATCCTGATGGTACAGCCATCAGGAAATAGAAACAACTGCTATTTGCAATTAAAATGAGAAGCAAGGACAATCACCAAAAATGTTTTTAAATGGTACCTTTCTCTTCCAGTAACTTAATAGCCAAGATCATACAGGGGATAATCCAAGGTTTGAAGACAATTTCTGTTGAATAAAAAGGTAAGAATGAGATATTGCATATGGCCAGATAGTAAAAATGTCTGTGGAAACAAATTATCCACCAATAATCCAATAACTTGTTGCTTGTGGAACTTCAATCTGTTAATTACCTCCAGCCATTCTGAGTCACTTCTCTCTTACTGAGATTCATTTAAGGTCCATTCATGTCTCTGAAACTATTTAACATCTTTTGTGTCCAAAAAGGTACAGTATCATTAAGCCTTCAAACCTCAAAAGTAGGGTTATGTCCTTGGATATAAATATGTATTTCATATTATAGTCAAGTCGGAACACAATAACTGATCCACCATTTTTTTACTGTTTAATCACTACTTCAAAAATTCTTTATGTATTTTTATGATTTCTAATATCAGCCGCAGATTAGCAGCAGCTTGATGCCTGTCTACCTAAATACCTGAAAAAAACAAAATCTATTATCGAGATAAAATCAGAGCCTTTTTTTTTTTTTTTTTTTTGTTACATTGGCCCCTCGTCATGGCTAAGTACATGTTGAGAACAGTTCAGTTTTCACATTAAGTATTTTTTGAGAATGATTTATGACAACTAGATTCAAGATTTAGTGGAGACATTCTAGCAGATACTCAGTATGAAAACTGGACTCCAAAGACTACAATCAACATTAGGACTTAAACACAATGTAAAATTTAGCCATCCTGGTGTAGAGAGGAAGAGTATGATCTTTGTTACAACAAAACAATTAGGAGCAACAACTAGGCATAAAAGGAATAAAAAATTAATTCCATCAAAATAGCAAACTGAGTAGCTTTGTAGGAAATATTAAGGTTTGGAAGATGTGCAGGTCTGTCTTGTCAAAGGTACTGAGAATCCTCAACTAAGACTAGAAGAAGATGCTGTCTCTACTCGGGATTCACAAGACCTGAAACAAAATTAGTCCCTCTGACTTTGACTAGAGAGGCAGAAACAAATGACCTTCCTGTGTTTAATATTTAACACAGTCATCAGGGATAAGGAAAATCTGGGTATTTATATAGTAATATATATGTAGCATATATGCGTATATCATACCTGCATTTTATTACCAAAGCATGTATTAATCCTTTTTCTTTGTTTCTGATGCATATATAAATCAATGTATCCTTCAAGGTGGCTCTAGTCAAAAAATACTCTCAATTATGTATGAAAACTTGTCACCAGTGAATGTGTATTAACCCAAAATTGTTCGTTTTAAACAGGTAAGCACTGAAAAGAACCTCTCGTTATACAATTGTTAGCATGGTTTTCTGAGAAGTGTGATGCCATAATCAAATTTCTCTCAATACAGAAAGACAGATCTGAAATTCATTTGTTCATAACCCACATGACTGTTCTAACCAATTGGATGGATGCTGCATGAAAAGGTGGGTATCACCCCTTTCATTTTCATCTGCGAGTTCTGAGGACACTCTTCTTTTGAGAAGGTAAAATCCCTGCAATATCTTAGCTCCTCACTGAAGATAAAAAAAAAATAATTCTGCCACATATACATGGAGAAACTTCATTCATAAAGTCCTCTGTAATAATGAAGCATTACAATAATTTACATGTTCATATACTCTAGCATTTATACACCTGAAATTGTGGAGGCAATATAACCCACTCTGCAGTTAGATACTAAGAAAAGTAGTAATACCATTATTTTCTAGCAAAGTAACTAAGAAAACAATGGTTTAGTCAAACCAGACTTCTACAGTACTGAATAACTCCAATACATCCAAGCCTTTAAAAGCCCTGACCCAGATATTCCAGAGATGACTGTATTTTTTTTAGCTAACTTATTTCACATAGTCTAGGCTGTATTTGAAATAAAGCTGGATGGCCATACTCTGTATCTTACTAAAACATATCAAGTGTGTTACAGGTTAAAGCCAAAACAACTAAGAGAAGTTTTGCTTTTAGGACACTGCAGAAATATGGGATTTCTCTTTTTTTGCCAGTTTGCCTTCTTTATCTTAACTGACACCAGGTAAGTGGCTCCACAATGCCCTCTGTACTTTGTTGTGAACTTAAGGCCCTGTTTAAAATCCTTGTTTTAATAAATTGCTAAATTGTTTTAATAAGTTAATAGATGTGGAAACTCATGGAACTTTTTACTGCTTTCAGGAGCTCAGAAGAGAAACATTTCAGTGTAAATTTTATAAAATTATTTTTAAAAGGACATTTAGAAGGAAATTTCCAGCTATGCATTCAGTATGATATCTCCTGACTTTTCCAAGATCGCTGTTGAAGGTTTAAGAATTGGTAGCTTAGATTCATCAAATATTCATTCTACTATTATTTTCCCCCTATTTTCATATGAATAGAACAAGTTGAGAAAAGTATTTGTTTCACTGTCTGGAGATTACAGGCTTTTTTCCAATAGACAAGAAGAGTGACATAAGTAATAGCAGTTGAAACACTCCATTCTTAATATTCCTTATTAGTGTTACTGTAACCTACACAGGACAACATTTGTGACTTCTCCCCACTTTCAGGAGAATTACCAGATTTGCACAGACATCATGGAAACAGAATTTGGACATGAAATATGTGTGAAAGACAAAACTTGCAGCATGAGTAGCAGACCACAAATTGCATTTGTAACCTGAAGACTCAAGAAAAAAAAAAAAAAAAGCAACCAACTATACTAACTAAAGAAATAAACTAAAAGAATGACAGACCCCTTCTTTCTCAAATATTCTTCTGCTTAAACATTGAAGAAGACATTAGATCTGCAACTTTTGGAACACATTGAAAAACCCCATGATTCCAGTAGCTGTTTTCACATCTTCAAAAAATTAATCTCCCCTAGTGCTCAAAGCTACTGATTACCTCTGACACTGATTTCTGTTAGAATATGAGAAAACATCCAACCAAATACATACTCAGTGTGTGACTGCAATCATGTCCCATAAAATGCTGGAGAGTTATAAAAAGAACTTAACTACTCCAGAGATACATTCACACTGCATCGACAGCCACAAAGATGCCTTTCTAGGACCCTCTTGTTACCATAAGTTAGGAAGCATGGCTTACATTTTTCACTCACACTATGGTTCAATAGAGATGATAATGGATCCCATTCCAGTGCTTATGATGGGCGAGCTGTTAGTGTGAGCTACACAGAATAACCTCATGGTGCTAGATGGCTTACTTTAAAAACCAAATACTTCACGTGTAAGAAATACTTCCTTAATTTTGAGGATATGGTAATAGCAAGATGGAAAAAATGTTTAGTGGGGCAAGCGCGTTATATTGATATGAGAGCAACCTTCTAAACTTAGCTCCTTGAAAAGGCTGTAATTTCCAATAGCTGATCAAATCAAATCTATTTCGAGATATATTAAGCAGCCTTCTCGGAAGCCTATAAATAGTGAACCATTAGTTGGGTCATCCTTTTCATATGCAAAATCTGACGATAAATAGTTTGTACTTCTTAGATTTACTTTTTAAAGTCATGCTACAGAACATGAAATGAAATAAAGCAGTGTATGTGAAATAAAAGGCTCACTAAAGTTTATGCTTGTTATTTTCAGTGCCAAGAGACAAAAACACAGAGACTAATTTTTAAATAGGCTTGCACAGATCTATTTAGGAAGAAGGACATGTGAATTCACAGGGTGGCAGTGTCAGCCAATAAAACATAGCAAGAAAATCCTGTTTATCCTCTTCCAATTCCACCACAGCCGCAAATTCTGTGAACCATCCACTTCAATGTGCATGACTAATAGCTGCAGAACAGAGATCTGATAGCAAAGTCACTGCAGGTCAAAGGGTGGTCATTAGCTCTGAGGTGAGCATTAAAAAAGAGGGCAATGCAAGGTATGTAAGGAGAGTTATTGTTGGTAAAGGGCCAATGTGAATTTGTTTAAACTCTGTAACCTCAAAGAATGTCAGCCTGAACTTTCTTCATTCGTGCTGTTGTCTTTGATAAACCCAGTGAGGAAGCCTGACAGCCTCATGTCAAGTTACTGGACTGAAGCTGTCTGATAAAGACAGCACAAATGTAAAAGCAAGCAAAGAAAAAATCCAAATAAAGAATGATGAGGTCCTCAACTTTATGTTAAAAAATATCTCTGGGAAGCTATCAAAAGTGGAATGTTCAGCGTTAAATTCCTGCCAGACCACATTATCCTTGTCAATGGATTATTAAGAGCACAGTACCAAAGGCATGCGCACATCTACTACTAAATATTACAAAATACAAAAGAACTCCACTATTATCATTACAACTTCTAAACTTATGGGGAAATGGCATATTGGTTGGGCATTTCATAAACTCCTAGGCCCATATCAGTGCAAATCGTTCATATGTATGTTCTTAACCTAGGGTAGAACAACAGCCTCTTTAGTTCTGCCTGCGTTCAGTTTCAGAGGTCCAACGTCCTTCAAGTTCCACTTTTGAGCATGCAGAGAAAGGCTCCAAGCTAAGGAGCTCACACCTACGTCTAGAAAGATCACACATACTTAACTGTTAGCCAATGGTCCCCCCGATCATGCTGGAGAAATGTTTGACCTTGTTGGTACAGGTCAAACTCCCCTCAGAAAATGAGTTAAGGCCTGTTCCCAGTTAGAACTTTGCATGCAGAAACATCATTTTGGGAAGAAGAGAGTTTAAGAATGTATACAAGATGAGCCATGCTACTTGACTCAGGGCCAGCAAACACTTTCTGGACTAAGTTCAAGAAGAGTCTTCAAATCTAGAGCCTAGTGATTAAGATTTTCTTCCAGAAGACATATTTTAGCCCTGCTAGGCTAAGAGAATAACTTAATTTTTACCTCTTTTTGTTTGACAATTGTTGCAATGACTAGTATGATAAGAGAGGTAAGAGAACATCACCTACGATTGGAGAGGTTAACTTGTTTCTGGCTATAAATGGTTCCTGACTGTACATAAGAAATAGAGTAGCTTTTCCCTGCAATTGCAAAATCCTCAGCTCTGGGGCACAAGGAAAAGAGGAGATGACATCCTAGACACACCCACCTTTGAATAGGTTCAAAGAGTTATGAGGCATCTTGCTCAACACTGAGTTTTAGTATCAGTATATACAGAGGCATTTAATTCTCTCCATGTACTGTACCGAGAGTGGAGACACATTTCTACCCTTGAACTCCAAAAAAATCCCTAGGACAGAGTATACCTGAGCACTACTTTACTGAGAGCCTAGTCCAAAATATTGCAAATGCATTGAATCTTTACTAAATACTGGATTAGTTTTGAATTTGATTGCGAAGGAATTATCTTAATCAAATTCACTCATTTTTCAGCTAATACAATTAATTTGTAAAAAAAAGCATAAAATCTGTAGATGTAACAGATTAAAAAGTATAACATACTTAGAGGTTTTAGTTAATATTAGTCTAATCTTAGAGAGTAGCAGACACGTATTCATTTTAGATTTATAAAAGGCCCACACTAGACACAGTGTGTTTCCCTTAATTGAAAAACAAACTTAACATAAAGACCACCCCCAGCTTTATCCTCTCACTATGTTACCTCCAGTACAGGAAGAAGATGGAAATAATATGTAAGATTTTCGCCACGTGTTGAATGTGAGGATTAACACACTTGGGGTTTTTTGGACCAACTAGAAAAGCTAATTCCAGTGTTACTCTAAAACAGGATACTTATCAATTTCCACATACTTTCTCAGGATTAACTCATAAATTTATTCAGTTGGTACATAGGAAAGAAGCAAATAAATTATGCTTCAATTGAACTGGGTTGGCATAAGCCAAACATGAGCAAGAGCCAGAACACACCTTGTTTTCCACTTGCAATTCAAGACTACAGGCCCTCAAAGTTTGCAGTCCAAGGAATATCTTTTTGCATTATCTGTATCTCTGCTTTAGCTGTCTCTAGAGATGCTTGTAAATGTGATGTACGAGCTCATCAGGTGGCTGCCTCAGATCCTCTGCAGTTCAGGATCAGTGGAGCTGTTGCATAAAGCAGACATAGCAAGAATTTGGCAGTCACCTGCATGGGAATAATTTTTAAAATGAGGGTCAGAGGTGTAAAGTAGAACAAAGTTATTAGACCCAACTTAGTGAGTTCCCTGTCCCTGTAACCTTCAGCCCTCAGATTGCTGAACTGGATGAAGACCGTTGCTTCTATAAGGCAAACCAAAGTCTTTAAATAAAAATACAATACATGCAGGTTATTTTAGCATAACTAAATTTAACACAACAGGGCATATTGGCAAACACAGAGCACCAGCTGTCAGCACTCACAGCTGACACAGTTATTCTCTGTTCAGTTAATTATCTAGGTTGGTTCACTGCTATATTGCAGTCTAACTATAGCACAAGTTATATGATCACTTCTTTCACTGACAATTTGGATCTACGCATCAAATCTTATTTTCAAAAGCAAAATTCTCTCATTTGTGTAAATTTGGAGCTTTAGGTTACAGAGATGAGCATTGGATCTACTCTTCACGTTTTCATTCATAATGGCAGAACTTGGGGGTTTTTTTGCTCTTAAGATTATCACTTAGTTTCAGGTAAACAATATTATATGTGGTAGAAGTGCAAATTCTCCCTTAGATTGCCTCCTAGAGCTCTGAATGCTCTGAAATACTAAGGTTCTGGGAAGAGAGAGATTTTGTCATTTCTTTTTTGAGTGTAGGATCTATGTAGCTCCACACACAGCAGCCACAGAAGGCAGAACCTCAAAACACTTGTCTAAGAGTTTGTTCACAATCAGCATCGTATGTAACAGGCTCTTGAAATCTGAAAAGGATTTGAAAGTTTGGACTCAATAGGTTCAAATGTGGTTTTGTGTTATCAACAGGCAACCCAACCCACACAGCCCGTCCTTCTGTTCCTACTGAGAAGCTATGGACATTTAACGAGAGACTCTACTAATGAAGCAAGATGATAGCAAGTGCTACTTTTGAATAAAAAACAAGTTCTCACAAAAGCCAACTGTATCCATATGCTTTGTATGGAAAGTCCTGTCATATATGTTGATCACATGGAACCATTAAACTGAAAGACACAGACTTTTCTTAGATTCCTTGGGCTTTAAATAATCACTTTGCAGCTTCAGATTTACACCATTTTGTATGGACTTCAAAACAGTACCCATTATGTTATTTAGTCTGGGAAGTCTCAGAAAGTAAAATAAATGGGCATATACTGTGTCAACTCCTTAAAAAAAAAAAACAAACAAAAAACAAAACTTATATGGCATTTTCTAAAAGAAATATGAAAATCTGAACGTTCAACAGAAAGTTTGCTGTTGCATCTGGTTTTGCACATACAAAGAAATACTACTGAGACATCATGAAAACTTGTGCTTGTCCTTAATAACCTAAGAAAAGAATTTACTCTGTACACATGGTCTGAACTTCTCTCTAATGTGACACTGCACCACACATCAAGTTTTTATGTCTTCAATTCATAATATGAAGTCCATTTATAGCACAGAATAATGGGCATATTTTATTTCCAATTAAGATTACTCATCTGTTCACACCCACCAAGATTTCTACTGTGCTTTTAATTTATCATTGCTTACTTTAATGCACCCAGTTTAGTCACAGTAACACCAGGAATCAGATCATTATAACCAGAGCTGTACTGAACTAATTTAATCTTCCTGAGGGAAAAAAAAGAAGAGAGTATGAGAGAGCATTTTAGATTCAAAGTGCTTGGGCTTTTCTTTTTCCAGCATTACTTACCATCTCCCATTTTATTTTAAAACTGCTTAAAACAATGAGCCTGACATACCAGTTTGACTACCCTGACTCCAATAAAAAAATGTTAACTCTCCAACATTGAGATAGATATTACAAAGAGAAAGAGTTGATTTGATGTAGCACTAATCAACAGTAAGAATGTAAAGGCAGTGCCCTTTTAAATCTCAGCTCAAGACTAAAGTCTGTTAAAATTGCTTAGAACTGTCATATTTTATTTCACACTTTCTCACATTTCAAAAACACCATAGAAATTTTCCAACATCCGTGGATTTCTCTGCAAGAGAGACCCAGATCCAGGCAATACAGAAGTTCAGGACTGAGGTGTTCTGACAAAGATGCTTCAGGAGCATAGGAAAGTTATTTTAGAAACTGTTCCAAACCAAGATCAAAATGATATGTTGAAATACAGATAAGAAGCACTACTGCTTGTGATGTACAGGAGAGGTGAAGGAGTGGGAGTCCTGACACTACAAATACAAGAAGGGTTAGGACTGCAGTCAATCACAGGAACAGCTGAAGCATCCTCTCTCACAATCTTCTGCTAGGAAGGCACTTCCAGAAATGCAATGTCACAGTTGAAATATACCATTTTAGAAGTAGACCCTATTCAGGGTTAAAACTTCACTGCTTGTTCAGTTAGCTCTAAATCTTTCACTCGAGGAAACAGAGGGCACCGGCTGTTTTCTTAGTAAGAGTTATTTTGCACCATACAATAGAGATTTACTCACACTGGCTGCAAATGCTAGAGGTATTTTAATCTCACTCAGCTCATCAATGAAGGCTTTTAAAGCTAGTAAATATATTTATTTTTGTCACTAGAAAAAAGCATTGTCGTTGCTGCATATAATTAGTTGAACTATTTTATTTTCTAACTGTGTACTTCTAAACTCAAGTTGACATCAATATTGTAGTCACTTGGCAAGCTTCCCTAAGAAGCAATTAGTCAGCGAGAACTTCAATCAGTAGAGAAGCGAGAAGTCCCGAAGGTCATTTTCCAAAGTGAATGTTTTAGGAAGGGAATACCTCCTGGCCTATGAGTTGCTCTGTTTATTGTCATGGAAAACATCTTAACTGTCCAGAACATCTCAGGGAAGTCCCAGGCAAGGACCACAGAGCAGGAAAATGCTACTATACTGACACTTGTCTCTATCTGTAGCCCCTTCAATCTGCAGCCATCACAAACAAACACAACCTTCAGGAGCTGAGAGTAACCAGAGTAAAAACAACCACTGATGAACAGAAAGGCCATTGTGAACTGGGATGGGACGCTGTATTCATCTCCAGCAGCAGTGAAACTGTGAAACCTTAATGCCAACACCAGCTTCACATATACGCTTTTCTGTTGAAGAAAGTCCTAGCAAAGAGAGAAAGAAAGAATGTGAAGGACCAACATACATCAGCAACGGGTCTGGAAGGCACAGAAATAACATTTCAGGAAGTGTTTCAAGCCAACAACAAAATCCAGTGTTAGAAGAAGGGTTGAATACCAAAAAACCTAAGGTATGCCAGAAGACATAGAAATGTCTAGCCTTAGACACTCTCAGAAGCCAGAGACAAAGCAAGAGGCACAACCCTGCAGCTCATGTCAGGAAATAAGATACGAGTGCAGGTAAGCAATTTTTATTACAAGGAACTGCACCGGCTTTTTCTTAAAGGCTTTGTGGCACTAGTTGCTTGCTATACATCAGCTTGTTGCTGTACTGGTAATGAGGCTTTTCCCACCAAGCCCAGTCAGCCTCCATTACTTATGGTAATGAGTGACTTAGTTCTTTTCCTCTTCTTTTCTTCATTTCAAATACTGTTGTATAGGAACTGATATGCTTCTTTCTGTAAAGCAATTGTAATTTCCCGCACTGCTTGAAATATTATTTTTTCTTGTTCATCTGAAATAGATGAACCGAATATTATTTTTGTTTTTTCTTGCAGGTGCTGTCCAAATTAAAATCTGTTTACAGGTAAAAATGTTGACACACAAATCTGTCGCCACCACAAATAGTTATCACTAGTGATATACAAAATATCCATATGATTGGAAGATTCCAGGAAACTCTACACCAGATATGCAAATCAAATGCACTTTCAGACACTTTCTAACAATATGCCCAACTCTTTATCAAAAGCATATTAGGAGAGATTTTTTTTAACCTCCTTTCCTATAAGGAAGGTAGAGCCATCATGATCTTTCTTATCTTACCTACACTGCAAAGGTTGAATAGTATCTTCCTGCACTCCAAGACCACCACTATTCTCAAAAAGGAATTGAGACCTGAAGTCTTCAGCCCCTGTGGAAAGAGAAATCCTACCCAAATACCACTGGAAAGACCTGTTCTAGAGAAAAAATAAATGGGATAGGGTAACAAATTATGGTTCATAAAAAGATACCCGAGATTGTACAAATCAAAGGACTTTGGAAGGAAGAAAAAGAATAATAACAAGAATATTAATTGTATTAATTCGAATAATTAAATTCAAGAGAATTCAGCATTCTACAGTAAACTGATCTTTCTTAACTAATTCTGCTTGAGGTTGGAGCACACTGGTAAGCAGAAGGGAGTTATGGGAGTCAGGGGGGAAGTCAGTTCAATGCTGAATATTGCTATAAATAAAGAGAACTCAGTTCTGCAGAATTGTCAATCTGGCCTTTTCACACAACATTAAATTAATTAAATAACAAGACCAAAGCATTTCTCTGCCTGAATTACTCCATCTTCCCTGAAAGTGATAGAATACAATTATGCTCAGATATGTAAGAGGCTCCTGTAAAAGACAAATCTATTTATCAGTTAATCAGGTCACACTTCAATAGAACCTTTAATGCTGTGCATCTAGGGGTGCTTCACTGAGAAGCAAATTAGAAACTCATTTAATTAGGAATTATTTTAATAAATTACTTCTAAAACTGAATTTAAAGGAGCTATACATTTGCCAACACAGCAAATTAACATGGGTATGGGAACCCCAAAGCTAGGATGAACTGCAGTTGCAAACAGCACAAATAGATGAGACTAACGATTAGTTTAATCTGAATCTAGAAAAAAATTGAAAGGTACTGAATTTTGAAGATCCTAACAGAAAGGTAACCCTGCAGGTCAAGGAGGAGAATGTAAGTATAACATACAAACCTTGTAAGCTTCCTAGTGGTTACCTGCATGATAATTCTGTCCAAGTGCCAAGCCCTACGATAAGATAAACAAAAATTGGTTTTAATGGATCTGAAAAAGAAAAGCTTACTATGGGATTGAAGCTAAGTAGGTCACTTCATATATGGTGTGATATGAACACAGACTGCAGTCAGGTGCAGCAGTGAACATCAAAAAAACCCTACATTTTTCACTCCAGGTACCTAATAACTACGGCATATCGGCATACTCAAAATGTGAAGTTGCTGTAGTACCACAATTACTATTTTCACTAGAACAGAAAATAAAATATGGCTTAGATAAACTTAAATATTAAAATTTTTCATTTTTTCATCCATTAAAAATCTGAAATTACTTTGGAGCAGTTTATAGTATTACTATTCTGAGCTGAGGCATATTGATAGACTCATGTCACAAAAGTGATCACAGACTGAAAAAATACACAAAAAAATTTAGGTGATTCCTCTTGTTTGTTTCTGCTATGGTTTGTATTTCTATCTCATGTTATAATTTTTAGTACCATAAATACATTTTCTTCACACCGATAATGGTAGATTTTTAAAAAAGCCATTTGAGATGTTAAAAATATTCAGAAATTATACACAGTAACAATAATACTTCTAGACAGTGGAAAAAATAAGCAGCTCTCTTATTTCTACTAAATCCAGTAACTTGAAGGATCCCTTTGACATCCATTGAAATCAGTATGCATTGGCAAAGTTAGCACCATGAAAGAATACTCAGGTAGTCCAAGATCATACTTAATTTGCTTTTTACTTTACTATAAAAATAAAGAGAATAATTTTTGTGCACAAACTCATATTTACCTGAGTAAACTGGAAAGTAGTTCTTTGCACCATTAAACTTGCCTATAGTAAAGTTTGGCAAATGGTCACACATCCTTATCCCTGCAGAAAATGGGAGATTTAACTTGCAGAAATGTCTTGGAGTCCTCAAAGAAGATGGCAGAAAATATTAACATTTCAGAATTTAAAAAAAAAAAAAAAAGTTTTTTTCTTATTTTGGTACTACAAGATTAAGCTGTGGTACTCATAGCTAATGGGAAGCTCTGAGGTCAAGAATATAAGACAGGCTGAAGGTTTTTAAGAAAGTCAAAGTTATCCTGAATTATAAGAATTAACTCTTAAAAATTTGGAGGGAATATTAAACTTCAGGATAATCTCTGATTTAGTAAATTTCCAGATACTGAAAACAAGACAAGATTGAATGTGGATGTCTTACAGCTTTAACTGAAACAGTAGATATTGGACATTATTGGATTTTTTTTTTTTTTTGACATTACACACACACACACATACTCACACAAAAAGAACTTGGGTCTGGTTCAGCACAGTGAAAAAAAATAATCTTTATTTCTTTTTTACCTGAAATGAAAAAAGTTTTTTACATTCAGCTTAAATAGTAGTGGAAGAGAATTGGAGACTATATAGAAGCAAAATAGGAATAGAATTGACTAGGGCTATTCTATAAAATACATATTTTTTATTTTCTGTAGTTCTATTTTTCTGATACTTTGTGAGACACATATGCTTGCTGTAAACACGGAAATTGAAATTGGGTATATTTAAAATAATAGGCACTTAAAATAGCCTTTGAAATGGAAAGAAATATAAAAAAGTAGTGATATCAGATTACTGAACCAAGAGAGCTGTATTCAGGCTTGACTCTTCTCAATTAGTTTCTTTCTAATTCAGTGCAATCTACTTGGTTTCTTTTCAAAGTTGTGGCTACAGATGCACCTTGACTTACTTACAAAAAAAGCACCTATGCTGTTTTCTGATGAGAAGTACATTTGCTAATAAACTTTTTGCTTAACTGTCTAGAATAAGCAATGACTATTGATAAGTTGATTTCTGGATGCCTAATCATCTTGAAAGCACCTGAATTTCAGAGTTCTGAAATGCCTGTTTATCTCCTCTGTAATTTCTGAAACTGGAAAATGAAAAACATTATTCACTCTAGAAAATTGTCTGCCCTGAATAGTGACTTCTACATCAGTACTCCATTTTAAAGCACGAAGATTTCTAATTTAAATTAATTACATTTAAGAAGTTGTTTAACATCAGATAATAGCAAACTAAATTAATGACTCTTAACTTCTGTAAAATGCAAAAATTATCATTTATAAATACAGAAGCACATATGCAAAACTGAAAATTAAACTTTAGACATTTGTCTTAGTTGCCTAGTACTTCTTGTGACCTTTTTAAGCAGAACATGGAAATAAAAGGCCACCACTAAAATAAATTGATTGGAGGAGAAGGTTAAACATCTTCCTGAGAAACAAGTTGACAAAGAAAAGATGGGGATCAGTTAGCCTTTACACACCCTATGTTGGTGGGTTTTTTTGTTTGTTTGTTTGTTTGTTTTAATGTGTAGATGTTTCCTCCTTGGGTCTAGAGTTGCTGATGGAAGAAACTGCAAGAAGCAGGCAGCAGACAGAGTGAGCCACTCCTGTGTGGCCAGCTGAGCTCCTATCCATGAATGAAAGACAAGGTTTCTTGATAAAATATACGCTCTACTATTTTAGGAACAGTAACCTCAAAGACACATTTTTTTGTCCAAATTTCTAGTCTTTTGTCATAATTATTTTAATATTAAAACCAGATTATATTAGGCTTCTTGAAACCATTAATTTTACTCTCCCACATTTTTTTTTAATTAAGTATAATGAATAGTTCTAAAGGAAAATAGTGTTAAACTCTTCACTGGTATTAAAGAAGACTGGGCAAGAAGAGCCTCAGAAGGTGTCTTTAAAACGACACATAGAATAGCACTGTGTAGCGGACACCGAAGGGGACAGAAATGACAAATAAACACCTCTGAAAGTCACTTGAGCTAAATAAATTCTAAGTGCAGGTAGTATATGATATGCATTAGAATCACAGTACCTGCAACACCAAATGAATAGATAGCGATGAACAGAAAATCATGCTTGAAGCCATCTACCGTGCACTACCTCACTCATTGTAAGGTCATTGCTCTAGAAAATAATCAGGAAAAAAATTTTTTTTGGTTCTCCAGAGTGGCAGCAAAATAAAAGGTATTTTGATTTTCTTACTTCTAAAGCACTACTTAGAAGTAAAGCAAACAAAGATTAGTAAAACACTGTTAGTAGGTACTTCCTTACTCACAGACAGCCAAAAGTGTGATGCTGCTGCATCATTGCTGTAATTTCCTTCAAGAATTTTATTTCCTCTCATTCAACTGTAGAAATTGTTCATCTTGCTTGTCACAGAAATTCAGTTAGTTCAGTGCTTGGCCTTAGAAAGTTCTTGGAACTACAAGGATTAATATAAATGAAAATTACGACTATACTGTAGTAGTTACACCTGAAATACCGAAACAAATTTCCTTGCTTCTGCCTTGTCCTTGGTACCTTTAAATCAAATACCTTTCCCTCAAGCCAAAAAGTAGGACTTGTGATGAATAGTGCCTATAATTCTGTGAAAATAATAATTCTTTTTTATTCCATTCCCAATTCTTTAGTGTAGAAAAAAAAAATTTCCTTCACAAGGGCAGAACTAATACAAGATCAATTAACTATAAAGTTGGATTATTTATTTTGTTTTAGTTTAACACTGAATGTGAGAACACAGGTTCACAGTCTATTTGTTTTGTAGGCATAAAGTCCTTGACAATCAACAAGAAATTATTGGAGATTGGTCAACTCTTTTAAGAAATATATCACTTTGCGAGGCTAAACTAACTTCAATATTCATTAAATGTCAAAGGTAATTATTTGATTTTTTTTACAAATTACTAAAACCCCACAACTTTCTAATGAGAAATAAGTCAGTCATTGTACAAGACTCCATAATGATTTCAGGGCAAATAATATCTAATCCTTTGGCTAACTGATATTTTTCCAATCTTTAGTTAACTAAAGTTGTCATTCTGATGTGTGCTCTGCCCCACTAGAAGCAAAATAATGACAGTTTCAAAAGTCACCTTAATAGAATGGTAAAAATTCAAGGAAGAAGACACAGGGAAGGTGTTTTAAGTATCTATGGTAAAACAGTGACGTAAAGTTGAGGAAGGATCTCTCCAACCAGGGCTGTCACACAGCTTGTTTTTCAGGGATTTGATCTTGTGGTGCCAATTTTCCAGACTGGG
>NW_010126201.1:0-13132 GCF_000699245.1 Pterocles gutturalis | reverse complement strand
TAGGTGGGGGGGGGGGGGGGGAAGAAAAAAAAGTAAATGCATATCCAAAAAAAAGTGCTTTTGATAATGAAAATTTATGAAAGCTAGAACTTTTTGAAATCATTTGAGCTGAACTCCAGTCTACATCTAAGTAAATATATACTAGTACTATCCTGATTATTTAATGCCATTTAATTCAATGAACTTTTACATAATTAATTTTTCACTCATCCAAGATGCACTGAAATTGACCAAGTGACTCTGAAACGCATTTTGATCTTGTCTATGCTGTTGTAAATCAAGATCTCCTTTAGAGAAGTCAGTGTCAAGATCAACTTTAGAGAAGCTGCATCAATTTTATGAAGTTACTATTAAGAGCAGAATCCTTTACATTTGCTGCCATAATTCCCCATGTAGTATTTTGATGTCATTTGCATGCCGAGCTGAGATGCCAGGAAGATATTAATCAACCCTTTTTTTATTATTACATATTTAATTACCATTGCTGAGGGTTCCAGATGAGCTGTATGGACAGTACATGGTTGAATTAAAATTCTTTATGAGATGGAAATGTTTAAGACCTTAGAATGTTTAACATAATCTATCATTTATTGTCAAAATACATGACATGTTTAAGTTCAATTGTGTTATTTTCCAGCTTATACATAGCTTTTAAATTGCTGTGAATTTTGAATCAGTCCTTTACTGCTTTGTGAGGCTGTAAGCAATCTGGTACAAGTATTTACGGAAAAAAACATGTTCACAAGGAAAGCTCTGTAAAGTTCTGCACAGCTCAAGACTGTCCTTATCCTCTAAAGTATGAAGATGGAAAACTGAAGGTCTGCGTGAGGTCATTTAACTTGGTCTCCTCCTTTGACAGGTACTTCCTTGTGGCTTCTCATTCATAAACGATTTAAGCTCTGTCTTTAAATCAGCTATCACCTATCCTTTCTCTGCTTGTCCTTTCCAAGTGTGAGAAAGCCTCATTCCAGTCTCCTTATGGGCTAAATTCACTGCTAGCCAGTTCATCTCCATTTATTCCAGCGCTGAAATTGTCTTTAAGCTTAAACTGTTTCTTCATGTCTGTTGTTTCTCTTCCAAGACACTCATGGTGAGCAACCATCTCCCCTCTCAGCCTTAGTTTTATGGGGTTAAATATCATGCTCCTCTCGTCCATGAAGGATTCTCTTGATGATTTTATTCACTCTTGTCTTTCCCTGCTCTTCTTTGAATTTAGCAGTCACGGACACTTGCTCTGCATGCATTCTTATGAGTGATTTGTACAGTGGTATCAATCCTTCTCTGCTGGTTCTGAAACTACTTTGCCTGCTGCAGTCTGAAATAGTTTGGGATTTTTCCATAGCTGCTTCACCTCGACATGTTGCTGTCTTCTCTAACTGCCTTCCTGGATGTTAGAGCACCCTTTGTGGAACAATCTAATCTGACTATGATTTAAAAGTCATAGGTCTGAAGCTGTATGAGGATGTGTTTAAACAGCTTACATAATACATGAAACTGTTGAGCAGCTTCTTTTCAGTAGAACAGTAACATGCCTAAATCAAGTTGTTTAATTACTGCTGTAGGAGAAAAGCAACGCATGCTCAGCAAATTTAGCACAGCACGCAGTGTCCAGCCTCAGACAAAACTTAGAGTGGCTTAATTTTATTTATTTATTTATTTTAATATTTGATGATATTGCTTTGGTCAGTATGGTTTTAGCACTTCTGTCAGCTACAGTGCTTTGGATCAAAGTACTGCAACACTTGTTAATAACGAACTCTTATCTTTAAAGCCAGCTCGGGAAATTCATGTTGATTTTCATTGTCTCAAGTATTGTTCACATCACCGAGGACACAGCACCCATAGCAACGTTACAAGCAGGGTTCACTTTGGACTGACTCCAGCCTTGTCCCAGGGACTGCTCATCCGTCAACAACTGGAGTTACTAGCTTCCTCCTGGAGAATATATTTTGTTTGAATTTATTCTGAAATCCCATTCATGATCCAAATTGAAATCACAGGGTCAACACATACTTAAGCCAAGTCTGTATGGGAGATCTCCATGCTTCTAAAGACACTGCCTACTTTTAGTAATGGGGTGAGATACCAAGTGATGTCCAGATTGCATGGTGCAGCAAAGCGACGGATAAGCTGCTGTAAAGGAAGTGCAAAACAAGAAGGCTTGACACCTTGCAGCCACGACATTCTACCCTCTTAAGAACACATTAGTACCAGTTATCTTCAGCACACAATCATAAAATAGATATCAAAACCCAAAGAAGGAGCACACAGAGTTTATCCACAATACATTTGAGGCCAAAATTTCAGCTAGAAATTTGTCTGCCTTCCTGAGATAAATGAAATTGTGACAGCTAAGGAGTTGGTCCTAAGATCCGAGCCCATCGTACCTGCCGTGGCTCAGGACTTAGAGAACAAAACCCAGATCCTTCCGGAGCATAAATGGTCTGTATCTTCTTTACATTGTCAAGCGCGCTATGGGTTTTTGGTGATATAAATCCTTTGGTTTCCAATAAGAATTGTTCCCACCTTGCCTGGAGTTTCAAAATGCAATATATTAGCACGCTTTAGAAAGACAAGCACGTACTCCAAAAGAGCACAACATGTTGAAAAATACATGCTGCTCTTGGGACAGCTTTAATATCGTGCTGTCATAGGGGTTAATGGGCAAACAAGAATGACTTCACTGAGCTGCATAGGAAACCCTGCCGTTTCTTCTCCACAGCACAAAGCTCAGTGAAACTTTGATGATAGATAGTGACTGGCTCCAATAACTATTAGTTAAAGCATCTGCCGTATGTACTGCAGAAATAACTCGTATGACTTTCTTTGAATTGATTAACGCTACCACTGACTCAGACAGCTCAGGATCTATATCCTTTCTCCTTACAGTTGCAGAAGAAAACAGACCTTCCTAGGGAGCCATAAAGCAGGCAAGCCAGGAGACTGGCTTCGCCTTACAAAGCATCTACTTCATTTAAAACTGGGGTGAAAATAAGGTTAATTATCACTGTGCCAGCATTTTGTTTGTGTGTACCTACACAAACAGATTGTGATGTTTAATTGCACTATACGTAATTTATTAAAAGATTATATAATAGAGGAACATGGGCATTTTCTAAATTTTCACAGAATGGCTCCTATCTCAGGAGAGACTGTCTTATGTATAGATTCATATTTACATATTTATGTGTGTGGGTATATACTAATAGTGTGTGTGTGTGTGTGTGTGTGTGTGTGTGTATATATACACACATGTCTGCATTCACAATGTAGAGAAATTCACCATAATCTTTTTTTTACTTTATTTCAGTTCTTCAGAACTAAGAACACCTGCTGTCTAGTCAGTGGCTTACTCTCCAGTTCATTTCACCTCCCAAACCTCAGTTTGTCTGGTTTTAAATCTGCATTGCAGATAGACATTATCTGTCTGTAACAACTTATGGAGGACTTGAGATCTATTTTGGAATCTATGCATTAATACCTATAAAACTGTACCTACATTTGGGCACATGCTTTTGGGGGAGAAAAGATTTACAAAATTAAACTGAGACATCTACTGTAATAAAAACATATCTGAGTAGTAAAACGGCAGATTGTTACAGCCTCCTAGTTTTAAAACCTATTAAGAACAACCTCTGATGAATGCCAGAAAACACAGTGCAAAATAGGAAGCAGTCTCCTGCTACATGAAGCCTGAGTCCAGGAACAATGATCATTAGGGGGCTCAAGCAGCTAAAGGCAAGGATATTTTGACAGTGTTGGCAAAACCAAAGTACTTTAAGCCCATGGTAGTACAGAATGAGTTTGCACACTTGCGATTACAATGCAAATTATCACTGTTTGCATCCCTGTGCTAACTCTCAGGACTGACTGAAAGATACCAGCTATAAAAGGAATTCCATCATTTTGTCCAAGGCTTCTTTCCATCCCAGATAGACAGGGAAATGATGGTAAAACCTTAGAGATCAATTAAGTTAACAGACTGTTACTTGGAGCACGGGAAGCAGAAGAAGCTGGCAGGGTTTGTTCGGAATACAGCTCTCCATGGCATGTCTCCAGTGGCTGCCAATGCCATGTGGGTCCCTCTGCGTTGCACCATGCTTCTGCATCTAACTCTACCACCACAGTGAAGACTGTGCACGTGAAAAGGGGCCAGTTCATTCATCACACACATTAACAAGAAAAAAACCTTCTGGTGACACTTCTCAGAAGTATTAGACTGTGCCTACTTTATTCTACTTTTTCCCATCAGTTATGAAGTAGTCACCATACAAGAGGTTTGGGATGAACTAAGTCTCCCCACCACTCATTTATTTCAGTGTGACCCATTTACTTTGGGAATGGCTGATAACAGATAATACCAAAGCTAGAAAACAAAATACTTGGGTTTTATTTTAAATACACATTTTACCTTTTTGCATTTCTAGATAGCACTTTCCTAATGAGATCCTAATGCTCCCTCCTTGAGTATTAATTTTCTTAAGAAATTTGCAAGTGTACACGATCTTTGGTACAATAAACACTACTAAACTTGGTGGTCATGTTGAGCGTAAATAATATGAAATCTATTGAAATAGAAAAGTTGTGAGAGAAAAGAAATGGAAAGGAAATTTTTATCAATCAAAGATGTGGAAAATTAGAAGGCAGGTCCAGTCCATATACAGTAGGATCTCTGAATTCACCCTAAGGAGCCTTTGGGTTTTACAGAAACCATTCACAACAAAAAGACAACTGATCCCTTACCTAAGTATTTGCAAGACTCTGAACTACTTTACCATTTATCTATACTATCAGTTACAAGTTCTGATCTCATTCTCAGTTCCAATTTAAGTTCCCAGTAAAACTTGCATCAACTTCAGTGACAATATTTACCACCTGCTTGTATTTCAGTTCTGCTGGCTGAAGGATGGCTGCCCAATAAGACCAAGTGAGTTGATCCATTTTGTGCTTTATTGAGATGTATGCTCAGTCCCTTCCAGCTTCGAGCCTGGGACAGAGGACAGTCATCCCAGGGTGGTGATTTCAGAATCATAGAATCATAGAATCTTTAAGGTTGAAAGAGACCTCAAGGATCATCAAGTCCAACCGTCAACCCAACACCACCCAACCCACTAACCCACGTCCCGAAGCACCACATCTACACGTTTCTTGAACACCTCCAGGGACGGTGACTCCCCCACTGCCCTGGGCAGCCTGTTCCAATGCCTGATCACTCTTTGAGTGAATAATTTTTTTCTAATATCTAGAATATATAAATACTAATCATATTGTTTTTTTCTGGAACTAAAACAGGTTTTGTACTTCATTTAGGAGAAGAAAAAAATAAAACAAATAAAAAAAACCACAGAGCAGGATCAATCCTGCCGAAGTAATTACTAAACTGGAACAGAACTGGGTTTATCCTTGCATGATAACAAAGAGAAGAGAAGAAAAGAGAAGAGAAGAGAAATGTAAAAGGAGTTGTTTGCACGGAAGAGTTACTACAGAATCAACTAGCTCATACATGTTGCAGTGTTCCATTAGAACAGAAAAATGGGCATCAGTGAATAAAAATCAAAACAATCCTTTTAACTGATTCTCTGCAAGACAGAATTCTCACTCACAGCAGTTTACAGAGCGACTACTATCCTAGTCTCTTCCACCTGTCCGCTAATAGTTGGTTTTGGAGTTTAAAAAGAAAGTAAACTGTTGGTCTATAGTTGATGAAGACCCAATAATGATGAAACGTTCATCCCTAGCTCCCTACTTCAAATTCCAGTCAAGACAATGGGATCTGATGGGCTTCAGTAATTTGCTGAGTGAGCAGTAGCACAGTGAGAAGTGAGGTGAGTACCTGTGATCTCCATCACAGCTTTTTTTTGCCATCTTAGAGATGCTTGGAAAAGTTCAAGGTACATGAACAGAATTAGTGCCTGCTTTGGGCTTCGTCACAGCAGCAGTCTGGCACAACAGTTGTGTTTCTTGATATCTTTTACTGCTTCAGACCAACGTTTGTGGAGTAGAAGAAAACATTTCCCTGTCACAGACACTAAATGCTGTGATATGTTTGGTTACTACAATGATTAACACCAGGAAGGCAGATAATTTGATATCACTGCAGGATGCAGAGTTATTTTTGTTACAGGGTGAACTCTGGAGAATGGAGTCTCTTGCAGAGGGACTTGGAAATTCTGACATGAGTGCTTCAAAAGCAGATAAAGAAGGAGCAAATGCATAATGCATTTGAAGAGGTACTTATATGTGGTAGTATGTTATTCCGAGACAGAGCTTTGAATTTATAGACTCTTTGGATTTATATATTTTTAAAGACTTTTGATCTTACTTTTTATAATTAAAGCAATGCAGCCTAAATGCACATAATAGAAAGTGGCAGAACATGCTAACACACCTTTGGGAACACGATTGTGTGCTCCTTGCGGCTTTGTCTGGTCTCAGAAAATTAATGCTAACATTGATAAGCAATGCTTATCATAAATTCAGGTCAGATAGTGCTTCTTTGCCTCATTTAGAAACTAAAAATCATTTCAAAGACTTAGGTCTCCCATGCTGTGCTCAGAGGCTTGAGTAACACCCAGGGCACTCAGTTGCCAACAGGGTTTTGTCAATGTAACATCAAATTAAGCTTTATTTTAAAGCTAATTTACATGTGTACATGAAGTTGTGGTGAGAAATGAGCACAGTTTCACTTGACGCTTTGGTATCTGTAACTAAAAAAACAAGTTTGTTTCTTGACAGCAGGGTTAGTGTCTTTATTTTTTTTAATTTATATTCCTTTAGAACTCAGGTGGAAAAAAATGTATAAATCTCTTATTTGTTTTCATCTCTGTAAGAAGCAGAGCACATCTTTCAAGATAAATAAATTTTGAATTACAAATGGGTTTTGCTGGGTAAACTCCAGGGACTCGTAACAAGATACAGAGCATCTCGCTCCTGTGACGTTGGTTTGAAATCAGCCCAGGTGAACAGAGAGCAGGAGTCATTTTCAACTCATGCCTGCTCAGCAGCCCACACTAAATGAGTTGCTGGGGTTTAATGCACACATCTCCTTGGGGGTCACACAGCCACTTCATAGAAACCAACATTCATCAGTCGTCAGCCTGAATTATGAATATGCACAGACCAACTAACAGTAGTATGCAAAGTAGCCTATGTGGGGAAGGGACTACTCTAACCAAACATACACAGGGACAGACTCCAAAGGATCTGCTGCTATTAGGAGAAAAATCTTGATGTCAGCATTCTGAGTTCTTCGAAATTATCAGCTCAAAGCATGCAGCCCAACAGTGATCAGAAAGGTCATCAGATGTTCAATGGGAAACACACAGAGAAAACAGGAAACATCTTGGTTCCACTATATGAATCCATGTTAGATCCACGTCTGGAATTCTATTTTGCTTTTTCATTTCCCCATCTTAAGAATACTGGTGATCTAGAACAGTTCCTGGAAAAGTTCCTAGAAAAAACAATGGAGGAATGATGATCTGAAGTATGGCACTGATTGAAAATGGAGAAAGATTAATGAAACAATTCTTCAGTTTGGAGGAGGATCAAGTGAAGAAGATACATGAAAAACCAGTAAAATCAGGAATGGCATGAAGAGGGAAAATTGGCATGTTTATTCATTTTTTTTCACGCCGGAGAAAAACTAGGAGGCATTAAAGGAAATTATTAGGCAGCAGGTATAAACTAAACAGATGTACTTCTTTCACACTATATGCAATTAAGTTATGGAACACATTGCCACAGGATGCTACAAAGTCCATATATGTTTAGAAAGTCATTAGAGAGGTTCATGGAAGTAAGGCCCGTCAAGTATAATTAACACAATGCTGTTACAACCTCTGCTATTGGGATGCCTAAGCTGCTGATTACAAGTAGCTTAGAATATAAACTTGCGGGAAATATTTTTCTGTGCTGATATTATTTGTCTGTTTCCAGCACTATTTTTCTCCCAGGCATCTACTGTTAGCTCCAAGAGGGGTGACTAGGTTAAGTGGCATGGCCAGTCCTACAACAGTCTAGAAAGTCCTACTTGCTTATTGTTTTCGTGAATATATTCAAAGCAAACCACAAATTGTTTATTGTGGCAAATGTATTTAAAAGGTATTCAGCACCTGATCAAAAGGAGCACAGGAAACAAATTATTCTCCAATGGCAAAATACTTCTTAGAGGGTTTTTTAGTTGGTTGGAGGGTGGGCACTAACTGCAGCTGCTTTTTTATCACTAATTCAAAAGTGCTATGATAATTGGATCTCGGAATATGCACACTGAGAAATATCTGGTGAAGCTATTAGAGCAATAACATTGAATTCAGGGGAAAAATCTGTTCAATACTTAAGAAAATATGGAAAACAATGTTCTGCCTCTGTGCGTTATACAAAAATTATTTGCTTCAAATTTAACTTTATGAATGTTTGTCTGTTATAGAACCCTAAAGAATGTAAGGGCTCATTTCAAATTATCTCCTGTAGCATCCAGTATACTGTAATTTAGAGATGAAGTTCTCTTCACACCGAGAATATCCTGTTCTTGGTATAAATTGGAATTGTGTATTAGAGCTTTTTTTTTTTTTTTCTTGGGCAGCATTTTCAAAATGAGAGTTGTTTCCCTTATTTGTTACAGAGGAAGTTGCCATTTCTGACTCTGTAGAATAAGCTATGTACATACTTTGGATATTCCTTCTGTACTTACTTGTCTTGGACTTTTTAGTTTCTCAGTACAAAACAACCCACCATATTGCATATGGGTCAAAGCAAAGGCTGTAGGAGCAACCAGGACCAGTGTTGTAATTCAGTCGATTCTCCAGCACCCTTCTGCATGAAAGTCATAGCCATTCATATATATCTCCTGTATTTTTGCTCTAAAACTTAACAAATACAAAATAACAGTTCACATTGAACCAGCATATCCAGATGAATATTTAACTTTCTATATCCAGAATTTTCAAAGGACAACAAGAAAAAAATGCAGTGGTTTTATATGAGGGCACTAGTAAAAGCAATAGAACTTGCCATTACTGTAGTAACCAAATTTGAAAGTCTAGATAATTCTTGCACACAATGGACGGAAGATTTTTTTTTTAACTGTTATTTCTGTTTAATTTGAAGTACTGTTATGCGTCATGAAAAATTATTTTTGGACCTGGTTTCTGAACTCATTAGACACTGGGAGATGTTCACCAAGTTTATTAAAATAATTTTCTACAATACAGTCCTGGTTAAATTCTACTAACTACATGCTATCATGGAGCTTGTAAATCTCCTAGTCGTCAAGAAACATGGGACCTTAACCACATTTACGAAAACCCAAAAAAAGTAGAGGATCAGTACCAAACTGAAGGCTCTCCCCGTAACAATGGGAAGCCACTGACAACTGACAAAAAAACAGTTTGGGGCTGTTTCCAAAGATCTCTTCCTAACTCAAGGGAAGGAGGTAGAAACCTTGTGCTGCCACCAAATAGCTTAATGAACAAATACCAACACATTAGCAAATAAACAGTACTGTTCCTTCTAAATCATGCACACAGCTTCAATTAACTTCCCAAACAGCTACTGAGATTAAATTGTTTTCAAAAATAATAAGCTATACTTGGAAAATTCACACAATCATGAGGGAAAAAGATCCAGTCAGCTTGATGACAGTGTGAAACTTAATTTCTGCAGAGATGCTCTTTTAGATTCCATTCAACAGAGGCTGCAGATCTTAGAAAAGAAATGCAGATGTTAATGATGTGAAGATGACAGGTAATCCAAACCAACCGATAGTGAGCACTGAGACTATGAAGACTGAACATGAAAAGGCTCCAAAAACGGCACAAGCCTGCATGGAAAGTTTTTCAACTGGGGAATACTCTACAATCACTACTTCCCCCTTTGTGGGCATGTCATCTATCTCCTGCAAATATATCTATATTTGGCAAAAAAATCCCATTCTGTAATTGCTTGCATTCCATACAATAATATTTTCGCTTTTGATAGAACAAACTTTTCTGGTTCTTCTATTACGGTTATATTTCTCTAGTAGACTAGCTGAATAATTCACCTAAATAATTTATCTTTTCTCTCCTTTAGCTTCCTTTGTCTTTTGTGAGACAAAAATCTAACCTCATAGATTTTAAGAAATGATGAAGACAGCAAAATGAAATAAACAAAACCATCAGATTTCCCCTCAACATATCGCTCCCTGCTGGAGTGCAGGGATAGTGCAGCTCTGGTTTTGGGACCCACTTCTGAAAACGGACTATGCAGCCCAACATCTGCACGTGTGATTACGGAATAGGAAAACAGGTTGCATCAGTATGCAAGTCTTTCTATACTTGTGTATTTTTTTTTTTTTGCCTTTGGTTAATTAAGTTCTCCCTTGAATGTCTGACTAAAGCAAGATAATCTCTACTTTGCAAAGATTAACCCCATTAATACCAATTAACACCTAACAAAGAAAGCTTTCAATGTTTTACAGTGGCAGGCTAAGGAGGATGGTACAGAGGAGGATTAGAGGGGATCACCTGTATCTTTAGTTTATGACATCTCTTTAAATAATTTGTAATAACTGCCAAAGATTTTATATTAATGAAGTTGTGAGCATTTAAACAGTAGGATCAATTAATTGCGGCGGAGAAGAGACAATTCTCGCATCCTGCTTAATATGTGGGAAAAGAGAAAAAAGACAGGCAGGGCTGAGGTCGTAAGGAAAGCAAAGACTCACATAGTACTTCCAGCATGTGGAGATGCTGGTCACTCTCCCACTACTGTGAAAGACAGCAATAACAATTTATATCTTGTGTTTATGGGAAAGGAAACAAGTCAGAACCATGTTCAGGTAGCAGCCACATTACCTGGGACAGGCATTGCGCTAGGACGTTGTTTCAAGTGTTACGCACTCATCCTCATCTTCCACTGATAGCACTGGCATACCAGTGCCATACCAGCTCCTTGCTGGGTCCAACTATCCTATGACAAAGTTGCTTATAACACAGTTACTCTCATGAATAGGAATGCAATTTATGCTGATAGAATTTTGTGGACATCAGACTAAAAAATTTCCCTGGAAAGCCACATTCGTAGTCAAAGGAGTTCATACTGAAATCCACTTTTCCTTCCTTGTTTATAGGAAAAAAAACAAAAACAAACAAACAAAAAACACATACAAAAAACCACCTCACTCCCCCTTTAAAACATTCCAACTTCAATGCAGAAAGCATCTTTCTTCTGACTATGGATAATGAATATTGTGGCTCAGTTTCTTCTTTGCATTTAGCCCTAATTCTCCTGAAGAAAACCTCTGATCAATGTCAGCGAATTAATGTTTTTCAGAATTAGAACTTCAAGTATGTTATATTTTTCATTTAAACTAACAACTGTATATTTTTAAATAAAATTAGTATTTTTATTTTCAAATTAAAATAATTATATCCGTCCTAGCACTCAAATAAATTCTTTCAAACGCTTACTTAACTGAGAATAGGGTCCTCCTGTGTTAGGGATCTCTACAACAATAATAAGGAAGAACCTCTGTCCTGAGGCCTTTACAAGAGACATCAGAAAAGCAGATGTTAAAAAGAAATGTTATTATCCTACATTTAAAAACCAAATTTGTGAACAGGAGAATTCCATATGATTTTTTTTTTTTTCAAACAGAGTCATGACTGTTTCCCTGTCCCCCTTCTAATGGTTATACTCAAACAATCATACGAAAATAATTTTATTGGACATATTAACATAGGAATTTATTTTATAAACAACCATGGAATTACTAGTTTGGTTATTTTCCCTTTCAGATACAGAAGTCAGAAATGTTTGAATGGATGAATGCATATGGAAGTCCTTGGGAAATATATTTATATTATAACATAATATATATACAACATAAACTGTAAAAGGACTTTTATTCCCTCTGTACAAGACACTACCTTTAAAAACCATGAAAAAAAATAGATTATTGCATATTTAATAAGAGCCAATTAATCTCCAGTCAGATGCTCTGTTCTGTTCTTTTGCTTTCCACCCTCCCCTTCTGCGGATATTTTATTCTTCTTCTAAAGATCTGAGAATACACTGGGCTTAGAAACTGACACTCTGGGGAGTTCATGCAAGGAGATGCTCGTGTCAGACCACAAAACACCCGCAGTTATTGCATTTCAGTAATCATATCAATCTTACAGAGCTACCTATACAAATCCCATGACCTGTATGAAGTCTGCTTTGCTGAACTGACACTGCCGCTGCTGCGCATTGACTCACAGCACTCCTGCTCCCCCACATCTTTCCTGCTCGTTGCTAGGGAACCAGAAGGATGTTGTAAACCAGCCCAAAACTGGCTTTCAGGTTTGGGCATGAACCTCTGTAATTTGTTAACTAGCAAATCCAGAAATCAGAATTCATTAGCAAAATTACATCTCGAGGGTGTGGGTATGTGTGTTTGTGCTTTGCTGTCCATGGAAGCAGAGTCCTTTTGTCAGAACAGAGCCACGATGCCTTTTCCATATATTCCACAGGGATATCAAATGTAGCCATCTGCTAAAAAACTGCGTCGTCTCCTGTCTGAACATTAAGTACCTCCTCAGAATTCCAAGACGCCATTATGAACAATGTGCTATTCAACAGCTGATATACCAAACATGCTTTAAAACTTCAGATGTAAGGACAGAACAGAGTTTACATGTTTGTGTATATATGTTCATCACACTTCATTTAAGAATACCTCAAAGTATTGTGAGAATACAGAAATAACACATGCGTATGTAATTTTTTCACTTCTAGAAGGATTCAACAGCACCCTGAGAAAAGAAAAAGATAAAAAAATGTACACATAGAATCATATAGAATCACAGGATGGTTTGGGCTGGAAGGGACCTTAGAGACCATCCAGTGCCACCCCCTGCCATGGGCAGGGACACCTCCCACCAGCCCAGGTTGCTCAAAGCCTCATCCAGCCTGGCCTTGAACCCCTCCAGGGATGGGGCATCCACAACTTCTCTGGGCAACCTGGGCCACTGCCTCACCACCTGCACAGGAAAACATTCCTTCCCAATATCTCATCTCAGTCTCCCCTCTTGCAGCTTCAAACCATTACTCCTTGTCCTGTCACTACACCCCCTGATCAGGATTCCCTCCCCATCTCTCCTGTAGCCCC
>NW_010126200.1:0-268 GCF_000699245.1 Pterocles gutturalis | reverse complement strand
TCTTCAGCTTCCCGGAGGAGTTGGAAACGGGGCAGCAGAGGCTCATCAATTCTCCTTTCTCCATCAGCTTGCCAGCATGGGAGGTCAACTATGCATATGCAACACTAAACCAGAGGCACAGGCGCTGTGATGCCGGTGAGTGCCTTTGTCCAGGAGGCAGGGAGCAGGCAGACGAAGAGGAGGGGTAGGTTGCCAAAGTTCTACCTACCTCCTGGAGCTCTGCACGGGATCTTTGTCTTGCCAAGGGCTCGAAGCAGAAGGACTGAGC
>NW_010126199.1:78850-84396 GCF_000699245.1 Pterocles gutturalis | reverse complement strand
GCACCGCCGGGACCCCTGTGCTGGGGTTTCGGAGCCCCCGGAGGCAGGCGGTTGGGCGGGAAACCCCTCGGGGTGTCTCTGAGGGGGAATAAAAATGGACCGATGTCCAGGTGTGCAGCTGAGGGAAAAGGAGAAGGGAAAAAATAAAGATTTCTAAAAACAATCTTCGAATAGATGAGTTTGGCCGCTAGAGGTGAAAAGACAGATTTTCTTCCCCCATTTGCGTGTTTATTTTAGTCTCAGGAATTTTATTTTGGCCTCACGCAGGGCTGTGTTGAGGGTTACACCGTCCACCACTGTCCAGCTGGCACCTGCACAGACTCCTTGGGCTCTCCGGATGCACTGAAGCATCCCTTGGGGTGTATTTGAGTCTGTGGTTTTCTGAGTGTCATGGCTGAGAGCAAAGTATAAGCTGCCAAGTTATTATACTGTTTTTAAAAAAAAAAATTGGACTTGATCCATGATTTAAATTGCTGTAAAATTACATTTCTTGCCCTTTATTTAAAAAGCTGGAGGAAGCATTGATTTATAGATCACCAAAGTGAAATTATAGAGTTTCCTCACCTAAAATGTGCACTCCCCAAATAAAGTCCATTGCAGGGCTACTCGTTAATTTGGAAGGGTTTATATGGGAGTGGGAGCAGAACAAAAAAGAAAAAAGGAAGCCTGGAATAAGACAGAGGAGAACCTAACACAAATCAGCAGGGCAAGCAGCAGGACAACCCTAAGGAAAGGATAGGCTTGGTACTTTGGGGGAAATGCAAGCTTCAAAAGAAATATTGTACCACAGGATTTGACGCAAAATTGTGGTCACGGAAGCAAGTCTGTAAAATTAGATCAAAGAGACACCTAGCACCATTATTAGTTTTTCATCAGCAAGTAGCTGTGAAGTCCAAGTTGTTGTTGACCCACTTGGAAAAAAAAAAGACTAGTAGGTTAGGCTGGCTCTTTCTAAAAGGTACGGCTGCAAACCTCAGAAGATTCACAGCCTAGCAAGTGCAAAGGCAAGCAGCAAGTCAGTACTGTGTAGTTTGGGAGGAGATCATATAAAATTTTAGAATCATAGAATGGTTTGGGCTGGAAAGGATCATCTAGTTCCAACCCCCTGCCATGGGCAGGGACACCCTCCACTAGCCCAGGTTGCTCAAAGCCTCATCCAGCCCGGCCTTGAACACCTCCAGGGATGGAGCATCCACAGCTTCTCTGGGCAACCTGTTCCAGTATCTCACCACCCTCACAGTGAAAAATTTCTTCCTAATATCTAGTCTAAATTTACCCTCTTGCAATTTAAATCCATTATCCCTCATCCTGTCAAAACATGCCCTTGTAAAAAGCCCCTCCCCATCTCTCCTGTAGCCCACTTTAGGTACTGGAAGGCTGCTATAAGGTCCCCCCGGAGCCTTCTCTTCTCCAGGCTGAACAACCCCAGCTCTCTCAGCCTGTCCTTGTACAGGAGGTGCTCCAGCCTTCTGAGCGCTTTTGATTTAATGCTTTAAACATTTCTTGATGTGAAGAGTTTTTTACTCAAACTTTCATAACCAATGACAGGTGAGAACAAAGTATGAAATGTCTTCAGTCTTTTACAAAATCTCACCTGCAGTGAACACGCTAGAAGTAGGACATGAGGTAGTTATTTTAATTATTTACAGAGATTATATATTAAGGTTATGCCATGATGGATGCTAACTATAAAATTTTCTATTTATCCACACAAGTGGAACAACAGTGGCAAAGAAGCATAATTCTGTACGGAATTACAAGGTTCTATTTGTATCTCAAGGTCTTAAGAGCAGAGAGAAGTAACTTCAGAGGCTCCTGGCTGAGGTTGCCACTAACACAGCGTCCATCAGAGTGCCCAGCTCCTCCGGAAGAAGTCGTCTCTACCTCCCACCTGTGGTCCTAGCTCCTCCGGTTGGTCAATGACCCAGCACTCCATGGGAAGTCATCTTGACAAGGTTTAACCCTGCACATTTGTTATGCAGGGAAGTGGGTCACGTGTTTAGAATCATCTGGGGAGCACAAGAGTAACAGGACAAAAACATACCCAATGACAGCTTTTTATCCCTTTTGCTCAGCTTCCTGTTGAACTTAACAGAGAAACAGAAACATAAATTCACAAGTAGTTTTGAAAACATTCATGGTCTTGTTTTCCTGCCTTCTGTTTGTTTTCTGATCCGAAGAACATTGCTTGCTGGTAAGCAGTTGATGGAAATGCTGTTTTCATACTGCTTTACCCAGTACACTTGTTGCTTCAGCCCGGTATGGCAGCACACCCACCTCTTACCCGCTCAGATCTGCAGCAGGTCAGCTCAGCCTCTACACTTTTTCAGGCTTTGATCTGATCTGTGTGTCCAAATCTGTGTTTGAGTTCATCTGTATATTCAGTCACACTCATTTCAGTTAGTATTTCTCTGAATTATTTTTAAACTTCAGTGTTAGTGATATTTAAATGTCTTACAACAGTCTGAACATCCTTAAATGAGAACTGCCCATGTCAGTGTGTTCCGTGCAACAGAAGGACCTTGCAATCTCTGTGTGAAAAGTTAACACAGATAAACAGGGAGGGGAATAAGGGAGCCAGAACCATCTTCCTCCTCATCAGAGGTAATGTCATGGGAAAGATTTTAGAGGCAAGGCTCATAGAGAGAAGTAACATGTTTAATTAGATTTACTTATAGGACTAATAAAACAGAAAAGCTTTTAGAGTCAGAAAACCTTCTTCAAAGGTATTTGCAAAAGTATAAAGTAAAAGCATGCTATGTTTTTATGGCTAGCTGCTTGCAGCAAAAGGCTGGAATATTGTGTTAAAGAGCATTAAATCTGATGTTGCTGGCAGAGGAACAACATTCCAGTAACGAAAGCTGATAAAGCCTGGTGGGTCTGTTGAAGCTGGTATCTGAGATCCAGGCAAACCCAGGCTGGTGTCCAAGTGCTGAGTCGTAAGTCAGAATAAACTCTGTTATCAAAGGATCTTCATTGGTCAAGAATTTTCAGCTTTCACCTGGGAACATGAGGCAAAGGTCTGGTTTCCCTTTAAGCAGCTTCAACTGTCCAGAAGTTAAGCATCTAGTTTAAAGCCTCAGACTATGGAGAGAGAGATAGAGAGAGAGAGAGAAGGAGGGGGCACCTCCAGAACATGATTTATTCCACCCACTTTGGAGATGTATTTTAGTAAAGAAAGAACGGTGCTCTGGAGCTCTGTCTCTGGGTCGCCTCTCTCATTGGAAGTGCCTCGACAGCCACCTTACAGATGGCTGAAGTTAAGTGAGATGGATTCAGGCCTAACTGGTAGCTATAACCTAATGATGGAAATAATGTGGCAGCGTTCCAGGAGGTATTAGCAATTCACATAGTTCCCAGATTCTTTTTTTTTAATATTTTTTTATGTCTTATGGAGGTCAATTATGAAAAGCCCATCAGAACACAAGCAATGCTTGAAAATGCTGCATTAGAGAGATATTAATATGAGTCCCTTTGATGTGGTAATGGCTGCAGCCCTCCTGGCCTGCTGCTTAATGCATCCAGTTTTTCTATTTACAGATTTACAGATTCTATTTTTGGTATTAGCAAAGAATATGAGCATATGTATCAAAGACTGTTCTCACATTATTTAATTATAGTACTACTGGTAAAGTAATTCTGGAAAGTGCCACTTATTAAATATAAGCATTAACTTTTTGCTGATAGCTTATCAGAAACAATTAGACTTGAAATATGGGCAATACACCTAACGTTTGAAGCTCTAAGGAGAAGCATTAAAAGCACCAAATAAGCAATTTTCATTAGCATTCTCTAGAGTTTTTCTGCTGAGCACAACCTCGGTTTTCACTGGTACGGTGCTTCTTAGGTAATTGCAAAGCTGCAAGTTTACCTGGACTCCTCTTTGTAACCTAAAGCTTGAACCAAGTGGATGCTTTTGAAAGTGGTTCAAACATTACAGGATAGCTGGGTTTTTTGCTAATTCCTCCTGAAGCATCAGGTGTATTGTAATGATTATTTGGGGTACAGAGACAACAACCTAAGAACTGTTGTGGGCAGTCAGAAGGTCTCAGAGGTTACGGCAAGTGCTTAGTTCTTGCAAGGACAGCTTGATCAGCTTTTATGTTTGTTAACTTCATCCGGGATATGCTCTCTTTCATTTGCCAATGCCAAATATTAGTCAACTCTATGTCATTCTTCATCAATAGCCAGATAGATCTAATGGATAAGTAGATCTAAAATATCTCTGCAGAACTTTGAGCCTGAAAGCACAGAGGGGAAAAAGCAGATCTGTAATGAAATCTTAATTAAAGATACAAGGACTAGAAGGAACTAATTTCTTCAGAAGCTGCGTTTGACAACATACAGAAAAACTATGTAGCAACCGATGAGAGATGCTTTTCCTAGATCTAACATTTGGGTAAGCAGAAGTAGCAAGATGATCTGAAATAACACCATCTGGTGAATGCCTGTTTCCTTCTTCAGCCATCAAGAGCTATGTGTAACTATAAACAGAGAATAAAATAGAAATAATGCAAAACTACTTTTCAGTCAAATGTTACACAGAGTGAACAAACAGCTGCTCTGGGAATGCAGAAAAGAATGAGCTTAAATATAGTAAGATATCTGAGCAAGCTGTTCCTATAAATATGTTAACACTGCAAACAGAGTGGATGTTTCCTACAGAGCTGTGGACAGGTAACCTTAGTCCCAGACTGGAGAGCGACTATTCTGGCAATGGAATGTAGCCATGATTTAACAGTCACACAAGAGGAGTTCATCCCTTGACAGTGTGAAATCAAGCCTGCAGGACATCTATGCATGCCTGTGTGTACAAGCAGTCCCACTGGTGTCAGAATTCCCGTGTTTCTCCCGTTTGACCGTCTGACGAGCTTTGCTGGATTGCATCCAACCCCCCTGCCACGGGCAAGGACACCTCCCACTAGCCCGGGTTGCTCAAAGCCTCATCCAGCCTGGCCTTGAACCCCTCCAGGGATGGGGCATCCACAGCTTCTCTGGGCAGCCTGGGCCACTGCCTCACCACCCTCACAGTGAAAAATTTCTTCCTAGCATCTAACCTAAATCTGCCCTCTTTCAGCTTATAACCGTTACCCCATTTTATAGTTCATAACAGATTTGCAAAATCCTTGAAAAGACAAAGCAGCACTTGAAGTTGAAAAAGCAAAGCCACAAAATCTTAAATCCAACCTTTACTTGGTAAGTGCCATTTATGAACAATTACAGCTATCTACAGGCCTCCAACACAGAAGAGAAGTAGTGTAGTATACTCAGTCCCCCATGACATAAAATTCCACAAAAAGTATTTTGAGGATGCCACCGTGTTCACTGATCAAGCAAGTCAGAGAGAAATTAATTTTGTAGTTTACATCTGATAGGAGTCAAAGGTACACGACGGTACCAGTCAATATCAAAAAGAAAAAAGAACTTCATTTTGAAGTCTGCAAATCCTTAAGTCAACTGTCTTTGTCAAAATAACTTCAAAATGTACTTTTACCAAATTCAAATTAGACACCCTTCTAAGTGCTAGGTGCTTTTGTGCTGTCTAG
>NW_010126199.1:76084-78630 GCF_000699245.1 Pterocles gutturalis | reverse complement strand
TCTTACAAAGCCATAGGGACCACAAAGCCCTGTCTTCACAGAATGGAGTTGAATGTCTTCTTTTATTTTCCTTAGGGAAAGTCTCTACTTTTGTTCTTTATTCCAGTGGCATGACAGCATTATTCTTGGAATGAATTTCCACATACCTCAACATTCACAGCTCTTTTAAGACATAGCCCTCATGAATGAATCACTGACACTGATAGGACTGAAGTATTGGAGCATCTGTCATGTGAGGAGAGGCTGAGAGATCCCGGGTTGTTCAGCCTGGAGAAGGCTGATTCCTCTTAGTAGTGTCCAGTGACAGACCAAGAGACAATGGGCACAAACTGAATACAAGAAATTGTGTTTAAACCTGATTTAAATGTTTTGCTGTAAAGGTAATTGAACACCGGAACAGGTTGCCCAGAGAGGTTGTGGAGGCTCCCTCCACAAAGATACTCAGGACTCCCCAGGGCAAGGACCGGAGCAGCCTGCTGTAGGTGACTCTGCTTTGAGCTGAGGGGTTGGACCAGGTGATCTCCAGACATTTTTCCTGCTCACCTCAACCATTCCGTGCTCTTTGAAATGGATTCAAGCAGTGGAACTTCATCATCCCTTTTTACCTTGTGTTGTCTCTCTACACACATCAGAAATTTCATGAGCTCTTCCAGACTCCCAGAGACATACTGGAAAACAGGCAAGATACCCTGGCATTTGTATTCTCTTCATGCTATGAAGTGCCCTACAAGAGGAGTTTTCTGTAATTTTCTGTTCACATAAACTGAAGAATGTATGGTGCTATTTGTAAGTATCCTAAAATAAATATGCACAATACTAACTTTATAAACACTACCGTGGAACTAGAAGTGTATTTAGCAATTAAAATAATAGAAAAGAAAGGGAAGCAGACAATTGTAATTATCAAAAGAGATAAGAATGAAATTACATCCTAGAGGGCCCCATATATGTGCTAAAATTCCAGAAGCTGAAAGAGATGTTTTTGTACATGTTTGCTGACAGATTAGCATTCTTCACTATGAATTATAGCATCTCATATTTTTATCCAAGGACAGAGTTTTGTTCTTTCCGAAGTTTCTGATTAAGTTTTTCACAGCACATCAGTGCTCTTAGTTTGAAAGACACACTGAAACAAAGCTAAACCTTCCAGCTGCAGTTTGACTGACAGAATGGGAACGTCACAGCTCACAAACGGGAGTTACAAATCACCCTGAAGCAGTGGTAACTTCAAGATCAATGAACGGTTCACATTAGCTTCCCTTTTAGAACCTATTCAGTACTATCAATCTTTATCAAGAGAATGACAAATTTACTGCAAAATACGAAAGAAAAGAGTGTTTCTGCAAAGTTTCAAGAAAACTCAAATTATTTTATTCACAAAAGCATAAGTCAATAAAAATATAGATATCCTGATCAGTTTTACAGACCATGTTAATTTCTTCTCTCCTTCACTGACAGGCAAAGCATCATGAAAAAAATAGTAACAAGCATTTACATCACAAACCATTATTAACACAGATTCATGTATATGAGCAAATGTTTAAAAGTTTTGCATATTATTATAAATACCAAAAAAATTACAGCTCCAACGAAACATTCAAAGAAAAACAGCTCTTGTTTTCTAGTTCTTGTTTCTGTGCTGTACTATTTTTCAGTGGTGAAGAGTATGTGCTGTCTCACTGGCATTTAACAAACACTTTTTGGTTTAAACCGAAATTTAGCATGAGCTCACTGCACTCCTTAAAGCACTTTCAATGAATTCCAAACCCCTTTATAGATCAAATTAGGATGTTTGTGCTAGATTACTCAACTGATGCCAAAAAACCTGTCCATGTTGCTACTAGCAGCATAGGAAGATCTATTTTTTTTTTTAATTATGGAGCACTCCACACAGAACTAACCAAAGATATCCTTGTTGTTCAAATCAAACTTCTGTCAGCTCAGTGTTTCCATATGAAGCTGGAGCCAAATCTTTCCTCTTTTGTAGACAAATTCTCCCTAGAAATCACGAGTGAGTTTTGTGAAATTCATACAAGTTTGGCTTTCAGGACCACGATGGAAGACAACTGAGATTAAGGAACAAGGCAAATCATTTCTGTTTAGGTTTGTTTTGTTGGTGTTTTTTTTAATCCTGACAGTAGGACTACACCCACATCTGGAAATATTCTCACCGAGATAAACGTACAAAGTGCTAATTTTATTTTTTTCTTCAGCTTTTATGCCTTTTAACTTTGGAGAGATGAAGAATTTGCAACCTCTTCCATCATAAAGACAAGCTTTAACAAAAATGTTTTTAAAACAACGTACAAATTTGTAAAGCAAAAATTATTTGAAAACAAAAACCAAACAGAAAATGCTGTCATTTTTCAAAAAGCAAGTACTGAACTAGGAGGACAGAACCCTGAACTACAGAAATTGACTTTAAGGAAGTTGTCTTGCACAGAAAACAACTCCAAGCCCATAATTATTACTGCTGTAATTCTGATGATCAAAATCTACAATAATATTTCATGTTACCTGCATGCAAAGTGCTTCCTGTCTCTGCT